>NC_052504.1:41368439-41390385 GCF_014356525.2 Nilaparvata lugens | reverse complement strand
TTAACCAAAGAAAATAGAAGGTGACTTTCTTTATAAATATTGGGGAATATGCATAACAGTTTGTTGACCTGCAGTATTTTTCATTAATAGCATCAATGCTCCACATTTAAACAACGCTGACACATTGATGTGAATCTTACTATAAGAATTTGATTACTTCAGATCAGATGAAGATAATAATGTTGAGGACTGCTACTGTTTCAATTTCAATCATGTTTGACATTTTTGCTTCTGATGCCAGCTATTATAATTATGTGAAATAAGCTCTCATTGAATGAAATCATAATCATTGAAGTCAATTATACTTGGTAAGCAATTTCTGTTTGAATATGTGTATTTGTGGATATGTATGTATGTCGGACGGATCTCGAAAACGGCTCTAACAATTTTGATTAAATCAGGAATATAGTGGATCTGCGAAAAAAATCATTATTTTGGAACAGGTCTCAACTGTGGGAAAATTCGCTGATGTTCCTTGAGAAAGGATTATTGGTCCCTCAAGTAGCAGCTGATCAGGAAAAAGTTTTCTATAGTCTTTTGAAAACGTAAGAGAGTGTGAACAAATAAAAAAGATTGTAATAGCTGTAGTTTATTATAGTATCATTTATTATAGTGGTAATAGTAGATACCAAATTTGGCGACCTCATTTTAAAACATTGCAGTATTCTTGGAACTTCTGGTATAATAGGTTAAGTGGTGAATAGGTATAATAGGAAAGTGACAGGACGATAGTAAAAGGAATTTATAATCGATCTCTCCAAATATATGGTAGTTGGATGTAATGATCATTGTGAGGTGATAGAAATGCGACTAATTCCTTCAGCTTCTGTTGTATTGGTTCCTCTGTTTCTCTATGTTTGTACGGAGCCATGGCCTTGAGAGAGCCAGTTGCACTGTTAGTTCCTATTTAGTTCCTATTCTGGACTAAATATCATCAGAAACAATGAGAGAAGCCATCTACAGTATTAAAAAAAGCCCTGCTCTGATCAATTCTCATGAAATTCAATCCTGATTGAAATTGAACATGGTTTTGTGCTACTGGGCCTGATATTTTCATGTTTCAAAATCAGATGAAAACTAAATAATATTTAGTTTTCAGCTGATTTATATTATAAAAAAACATAATATTCCATCAGCTGCTCCCATTTCCCTTCATGATGTCATTACATGATACAAGACAAATAGATCACAAGTAAATACTAAAGTTGTCAATTTGGATAGAAATAAAATTAAGTTAAATGTTATTTCACATCCCAATTTTTAACCCTTAGCTTTTGGTTTCAAGCTAAGATCAGAGAGAAATCATATAATGGTAGTCAATAATCAAAGTGAATAAACTCTATTCAGATTCATGCAAATTCACATTAAAATGATCCCACTTCAATATTATTTATGATAGTAAAGTTTAGGACATGAGAAATCAGCCACAATAAATGTTATACTATCTATTATGAATGGACTTCCATGGAAGAAAGAATCAGTGGATTGGCAGCTTTTACACTTTTGGATAAGTGAAATGAAAAATAAGCAACAGGCTATGCCAAAAATTCCAGAATAAGCAAGAGGTATCCATGGATACCAGAGTCATCAAATTCCAAACCAACTTAATTTTGAATTTAATCTTCAATTGCATCAAGCAAAAACAAAAATAACATGATCACTGCTAATTTGATAACTGTCAACGGGAAATATTAATTATTGCCAATGACCAAAGTCGAGGTTGGCTCTTGAACCCCGCCCAATATTCTACAAAATTCGCTGCAATTGGACTACTATTCTACAGAGCACTTCCAACACATCAATGATTAGACTCAATAGTTTTCATGCCAAGTTGTGGCCTAATCTCAAAAATGATTATAACAATTTTGGCAGAATTTATATTATAAATGGTTCACAAAAATAATCTTATCTTTCAATTGCCGTAGCGAAGCACACGGGTGCCCTGCTAGTCACCTATATAGCACAAGCAGTACAACTAATAACAATTTAAGGCTTCCTAGATCACATACAAACTTATTCTAAAAATCATTTGTTTTCCTTGGCACCAAATTTTTCAACAATGTGCCTAATTCAATCAGAAGAAAAAATAATATTTTTTCATTCAGAAATCAAATTTTCAAATGGCTTATTAGTATTTCACCAGAACGTATTGAGAGTTTATTCATTGTAATTAATCAATTTCGTTGTAAAACAGAAGTACTTGTACACTTGTAATTCCTATTCTTCAATTGCATGAATGGTGAGTGATGAATGAGCATGAGTGAGTGAGCATGAATGGCAAATTATAGTGATTCATAATTTTTCATGATCGTAACAAATTCATTTTATTCTTGTTAAACCCTAGTGGGATAAGTTAATTATCTACAAAATGATGATGTCAAAATAAAAGTGATTTGATTAAATGATTTTTTTAAATTTACGCCTAGCGTCATCTGTTATTGCTTGAATGAATCTCTTATATGCATTCTGCTATTTTTAATGGCAAATTCAATCTCATCATCCCAAATCTCCAATCCTCTTTTCCGGCAAGATTTCCTTTTTTACCGAGCACCTCAACTGCAACTGTGGTGATTTACAATTAGGGATGTCAATCCCGGGACTGATTTCCAATCCCGGTATTTTGGGATTATCCAATATCAATCCCAGGATCCCGGGACTGATCCCGTGATTGGCAAAAATCAGTTTCTTGCATTTTCAACCAATTAATGTTCCTCCTCAATTACATGTTCAGTAACAGTGTGTGTGGATGAAAAGGGCTCATTATAGAGGGAGAGGATATTATTTAAATGGAACATTACTTAGGAAACATATTAAAATTAAACATTCTATTCCTATAAATGTTTTCAAGATTAGGAGTAACTTTTTTCAAAAGCTGTACCACTACTAAATGAAATCTTGTAGAGCCAACTGTATTAAGATAGTGAAAGAGAAGATATATGATGAATCATTAGACAGATGAGAGAGTTAATAGATGTTGTTTGTTTATTTCTGATTTCCAAAGTCTTTTCAAAGTTTTGAGTGCATTTCAAGGAAATTACATCAGCACTATTGCAAATATTGCGCCGTCCAGACCAGTGAATATAGATTGTAATAGAGAATAGAATTATTAATATAGAATAGAATTTTCAATATAGAATGGGATTTTCAATATAGAATAGGGTTTCTTAAATTTCTTGTGTAAACAGAAACAAACGTAGAGGCTTGAAACCGATGTTGAACCGATCAACAACCATACTGAGAATGACGCGAACCCATTGTGTGTATTCTATTTAGCCAGTACAGAGTACAGTATATTATGTATATATGCAACTGTAGGCTGTGCCTGTAGAATAAATTGGTCAAACACTAAGGCTCAACTCACACTTACGCGACTCAGGTCGAGAAGAGACTCGACTCTAGTACAGAGCATGTGTTTCCAAATGGTGACACTCAGACCAGTCTCCGCGACCTCACCATTCTAAACACATGCCCTCGACTAGAGTCGAGTCTCTTCTCGACCTGAGTCGCATGTGAGTTGAGCCTGAAAACAATAAATTAGTCATGCAAAACTCATATTCATCACTGTAGATGAATTCTATATTGAATTGTTTTTGGAAAAATACTATTCACAATTTCAGGTTTTTTAATCCCGAGAATCCGGGATTGACGCTGAGAAATCCCGGGATTTTTAGGTATCAAAAATGGACCGGGATCCCGGGATTCGGAATCCCGGGATTGACATCCCTATTTACAATACATTTATAGTTTAGTTTTGTGTATGTATTGTAGATTGTTAAAATTATATTCATGTGATTGTAAAAATACATTTCGTTTAACTGCACTGAGAACGTACAATTCCAGGACAGTTTCCAGGTTGGAAAGATACACAGCTGATTTCAATTTGAGATTTCGGCTAACGCCTGGACTGGAAACATCATTCTCGGCCCTGCAAACACCCACTTCCCATCCTCGTGACGTAAATAGCTATTGTGTTCTAGATAAAGATGACTTGTTTTATCTTATAAGTATTTTCATTCCTTGTATGTTTCAATTTTCCGGTTATCCCGGTTTTTGTGCCAGTTTCGGTCCCAGTTATAGTATACATCCTATACTATTGAACAAGCAATTTCTGTTTATATGTTTATATAGCCGTATGTGACTGGATCTCGGAAATGGCTTTAACGATTCTCACGAAATTTGGAACAAAGTTGGTTTACGGTATGAAAATTCGATTGCTTTAGGTCTCAACCCTTGGATAACTAGGACATTAAAAGGATAAATACTGTGAAATGCTACTTGGGTATCTACCCGTATCCGCCCCACGTTGGCTGTCATTTATGTGAAGCTGCTGGGTTTGTGGGGTGTCCAATATTGGCACTATAATCCCTAACATGCAAATAAATTTGCAGAAATTGAAGGCCGTCCGGCTCGCAAATATAATGGGGTTCTAGCCACAGCTTCAGCTCAGTAACATATGCATGAGTAACTCTACAATAATGGACCATGAATGGTCTGGACCACTGATGTTTACCAGGTCTTACCGCTGCTCTGTTGCATAAATTGTAGTATACCAGGAAAGAAATCAAAAAGATATAGTTGGTGACTGGAATGCAGTAACCATATATCCAATCATGAATCAATATATCCAACCATGCTCATCATGGATGCAGGTGTGCACCAATTTATCCTTTCGATATTCGTTATTACTTACAACGCCAGTTCTGGACGGTCTCTGGATCCTTATATGATATGTAGCAGACTATAACTATAACAATATTTATCAATAATTATTTGCTGACTGATAAGTGCGACTATCATTGAAGGATGATAAATAATAGTTGCTTGAAATAAGATCAATTTTCAATGATTCATTAATTGCATATGCTGCACAACAAGATTGCTTGGTACCAAGACAGTACAGACTGCATATCACGAGATGGATCAGGTTAAGAATGAAAATTTAAAAAAACTTCGTATGCTGACAAAAAACACAAATGTATTCCCATAAATGAGCACAAAAATAAAATATATCAATATAAAATAAGCTTTCCAATATTTCTAATATCACAGGAGTTATTATCATTAACAATAATGTTGCTCTAAAACATAAAATATTTATTTATACTGATATAAATATATATATATATATATATATATATATAATCTCAAATTGATTCAGAATTTAGCAAATTTGAACATGTTCCACTCATGGGTTTGATAGATATATTTCAATCGATTATAGACAATTTAGAGAATTTTTCTTCAAAATCTCAAGGGCATGAGTTTGAGCTGTGCATGGAAATAAGCTTCCTATAAATTTCAAATTATATTTGAGAAAATAGTTCTCAATACATTTATATTAATGTATAACACGTTGTGAAGTATTCAAGCTTGAATCAAAATTTATATAGCACTTTTGAATAATTTCCCCAATTCACTAAAAGGCCTTATTAATGAGCTCATCACTAACACTCACTCGAAAGATGTTTGCTTGATGAATAATTAATTATTCCAATAATTAATTTGCCAAATCCCTTTGACTCTGCTGGGCTATGGTATGGTCCAGGTCATGAATAATTTTTCTATCAGTATTAACTCCTAAATGGGAATATTTTACAGTTGAGAACTCATAATATACACCGAGTTCACAAATAAACAAATATTTAATTCACATAAATAATTCAACATTAAAAATGGGTTGACTTGTTAGTTTTAAAAAAATTGAAATGGAACCCTATTCTTCTGATGTATCTATCTTCCATGGAGTCACAAGCCAGAGAAATGCCTTCCTAGAAAATTTTCATCTCTTCCTCTAAAATTTGCAAGCCCTCACCTGATTGGTTCTCAGGTCCTTGTAAGATGTGATATGATTGGCTATTCAAGATTCAGGGCTTCCTTTGCTTTTGTAATTAACAAAGTATAGAAAAAAAAACTATTATTAATTGTCACGATGTATATCGTAACTAGAGAAAGGAATTGGATTTAGGGCTCATTTATTCGACGCTCGGCTATCTTTCATAGAATCTGAGGGGTCAACGTTCAAGCCAGCCACTGGCCTACCGCTCAGCGATGCTGCGCATCCTCTCTCCCCTCCCTCTCGGTCACTGAGGGAGGCTCAAGAAAGGCCAGCAGGAGGCAGTCGAGTTCGGAGAGCCAAGTCGAGCGGTCGAGAGAGGTGAGAAGGAAGCAGCGAGCAGCTAGCAACGTCACAGTACGCCTTGTACTAAGTGAACTCCGATTCTTCAGCGACCGGGAGTTGTGTCGAGGCTAAAGTCGATTAGCCTCTCACACAGTGAACTCCACTGCTCTACACTCGTTTGGGCGAGTGTTGAACGACATTTAACCTGTTTAGACGACGGGTTGCCAGTTTCGACCAACGACAACACGTCAGGTTTGGTCGAAACCTGACTCCCCATTGGTAGGCCACCAGTGGGACATCGAGGCGAGAAAGGACATCTGGGAAGGTGTGGGAAAGCCTTTCCCGCAACTCCGCAGCCGATCCGGACCCCAGGAGGACAGCTGGTGCCCGGCGAGTGGGACTTAGGAAAGTCCAGAGTGCTGGCCGCCGCAGCGCACAAATCCAGTGCGGGATCGAGAAAGGACATCTGGGAAGGTGTGGAAAAACCTTTCCCGCAACTCCGCGGCCGATCCGGACCCCAGGAGGACAGCTGGTGCCCGGCAAGTGGGACTTAGGAAAGTCCAGAGTGCTGGCCGCCGCAGCGCACTAGTCCAGTGCGGGATCGAGAAAGGACATCTGGGAAGGTGTGGAAAAACCTTTCCCGCAACTCCGCGGCCGATCCGGACCCCAGGAGGACAGCTGGTGCCCGGCAAGTGGGACTTAGGAAAGTCCAGAGTGCTGGCCGCCGCAGCGCACTAGTCCAGTGCGGGATCGCAAGAGGACATCTGGGAAGGTGTGGAAAAGCCTTTCCCGCAACTCCGCGGCCGATCCGGACCCCAGGAGGACAGCTGGTGCCCGGCAAGTAGGACTTAGGAAAGTCCAGGGTGCTGGCCTATACTATTGAACAAGCAATTTCTGTTTATATGTTTATATAGCCGTATGTGACTGGATCTCGGAAAGGCTTTAACGATTCTCACGAATTTGGAACAAAGTTGGTTTACGGTATGAAAATTCGATTGCTTAGGTCTCAACCCTTGGATAACTAGGACATTAAAAGGATAAATACTGTGAAATGCTACTTGGGTATCTACCCGTATCCGCCCCACGTTGGCTGTCATTTATGTGAAGCTGCTGGGTTTGTGGGGTGTCCAATATTGGCACTATAATCCCTAACATGCAAATAAATTTGCAGAAATTGAAGGCCGTCCGGCTCGCAAATATAATGGGGTTCTAGCCACAGCTTCAGCTCAGTAACATATGCATGAGTAACTCTACAATAATGGACCATGAATGGTCTGGACCACTGATGTTTACCAGGTCTTACCGCTGCTCTGTTGCATAAATGTAGTATACCAGGAAAGAAATCAAAAAGATATAGTTGGTGACTGGAATGCAGTAACCATATATCCAATCATGAATCAATATATCCAACCATGCTCATCATGGATGCAGGTGTGCACCAATTTATCCTTTCGATATTCGTTATACTTACAACGCCAGCTGGACGGTCTCTGGATCCTTATATGAATGTAGCAGACTATAACTATAACAATATTTATCAATAATTATTTGCTGACTGATAAGTGCGATATCATTGAAGGATGATAAATAATAGTGCTTGAAATAAGATCAATTTTCAATGATTCATTAATTGCATATGCTGCACAACAAGATTGCTTGGTACCAAGACAGTACAGACTGCATATCACGAGATGGATCAGGTTAAGAATAAAAATTTAAAAAAACTTTGTATGCTGACAAAAAACACAATGTATTCCCATAAATGAGCACAAAAATAAAATATATCAATATAAAATAGCTTTCCATATTTCTAATATCACAGGAGTTATTATCATTAACAATAATGTTTGCTCAAACATAAAATATTTATTTATACTGATATAAATATATATATATATATATATATATATATATATATATATATATATATATATATATATAATAATCTCAAATTGATTCAGAATTTAGCAAATTTGAACATGTTCCACTCATGGGTTTGATAGATATATTTCAATCGATTATAGACAATTTAGAGAATTTTTCTTCAAAATCTCAAGGGCATGAGTTTGAGCTGTGCATGGAAATAAGCTTCCTATAAATTTCAAATTATATTTGAGAAAATAGTTCTCAATACATTTATATTAATGTATAACACGTTGTGAAGTATTCAAGCTTGAATCAAAATTTATATAGCACTTTTGAATAATTTCCCAATTCACTAAAAGGCCTTATTAATGAGCTCATCACTAACACTCACTCGAAAGATGTTTGCTTGATGAATAATTATTATTCCAATAATTAATTTGCCAAATCCCTTTGACTCTGCTGGGCTATGGTATGGTCCAGGTCATGAATAATTTTCTATCAGTATTAACTCCTAAATGGGAATATTTTACAGTTGAGAACTCATAATATACACCGAGTTCACAAATAAACAAATATTTAATTCACATAAATAATTCACATTAAAAATGGGTTGACTTGTTAGTTTAAAAAAATTGAAATGGAACCCTATTCTTCTGATGTATCTATCTTCCATGGAGTCACAAGCCAGAGAAATGCCTTCCTAGAAAATTTTCATCTCTTCCTCTAAAATTTGCAAGCCTCACCTGATTGGTTCTCAGGTCCTTGTAAGATGTGATATGATTGGCTATTCAAGATTCAGGGCTTCCTTTGCTTTGTAATTAACAAAGTATAGAAAAAAAAACTATTATTAATTGTCACGATGTATATCGTAACTAGAGAAAGGAATTGGATTTAGGGCTCATTTATTCGACGCTCGGCTATCTTTCATAGAATCTGAGGGGTCAACGTTCAAGCCAGCCACTGGCCTACCGCTCAGCGATGCTGCGCATCCTCTCTCCCCTCCCTCTCGGTCACTGAGGGAGGCTCAAGAAAGGCCAGCAGGAGGCAGTCGAGTTCGGAGAGCCAAGTCGAGCGGTCGAGAGAGGTGAGAAGGAAGCAGCGAGCAGCTAGCAACGTCACAGTACGCCTTGTACTAAGTGAACTCCGATTTCTTCAGCGACCGGGAGTTGTGTCGAGGCTAAAGTCGATTAGCCTCTCACACAGTGAACTCCACTGCTCTACACTCGTTTGGGCGAGTGTTGAACGACATTTAACCTGTTTAGACGACGGGTTGCCAGTTTCGACCAACGACAACACGTCAGGTTTGGTCGAAACCTGACTCCCCATTGGTAGGCCACCAGTGGGACATCGAGGCGAGAAAGGACATCTGGGAAGGTGTGGGAAAGCCTTTCCCGCAACTCCGCAGCCGATCCGGACCCCAGGAGGACAGCTGGTGCCCGGCAAGTAGGACTTAGGAAAGTCCAGAGTGCTGGCCGCCGCAGCGCACTAGTCCAGTGCGGGATCGCAAGAGGACATCTGGGAAGGTGTGGAAAAGCCTTTCCCGCAACTCCGCGGCCGATCCGGACCCCAGGAGGACAGCTGGTGCCCGGCAAGTAGGACTTAGGAAAGTCCAGGGTGCTGGCCGCCGCAGCGCACTAGTCCAGTGCGGGATCGCAAGAGGACGTCTGGGAAGGCCAGAAAAGCCTTTCCCGCAACTCCGCGGCCGATCCGGACCCCAGAAGGACAGCTGGTGCCCGGCAAGTAGGACTTAGGAAAGTCCAGAGTGCTGGCCGCCGCAGCGCACTAGTCCAGTGCGGGATCGCAAGAGGACGTCTGGGAAGGCCAGGAAAAGCCTTTCCCGCTACTCCGCGGCCGATCCGGACCCCAGGAGGACAGCTGGTGCCCGGCAAGTAGGACTTAGGAAAGTCCAGAGTGCTGGCCGCCGCAGCGCACTAGTCCAGTGCGGGATCGCAAGAGGACGTCTGGGAAGGCCAGGAAAAGCCTTTCCCGCTACTCCGCTTCCGATCCGGACCCCAGGAGGACAGCTGGTGCCCGGCAAGTAGGACTTAGGAAAGTCCAGAGCGCGGGCCGCCGCAGCGCACTAAACCAGTGCGGAACCGGAAGAGGACCTCTGGGAAGGCCAGGGAAAGCCTTTACCAGAGCTCCGCAACCACCCGGACCCCGGGAAGACACCCGGTGCCGAGGACTAAGACTTAGTCCCGACACGAAGCCCTTTCTCACGACTAACACTGCAAGGTTCTGTTCCCTTCTTTCCGCGACCAACCCTGTTTGGCAGTGCGAAAGCACGGCCCCTCTTTCCTAAAAGAGGGAAACATTTCTCCAAAGCACTCAAAACCCTGTTTCAACCCCCAACCCGAGCGAGGGTGGTTGACGGACGCCCCACCAAGACTCCCGTCCCCTGCCGCGGCCCTCCCCAGTCGCCGACTGAGTTTAGCCGGCCCAGAGCGACACTGGGAACTCTGATAGAGAAGGTGTGGGCAAAAATCTACTCAGAAGATTGGCACACGAACGTGGGGCCCAAGGCAGGAGGAGTAAAGCAGCAATGAGTGCAGAAGAGAAATGTAATCGCGCCGGAGAAGACCAGGAGGCGCGAGAGGATAACAGCGATCCAGGAGTGTCCTGGATTTACAAACTCCACCGGAATGAAGCAGTGGATCTAGCAGCATCAGCAGGGCTACCTACAACAGGTACCATGGCAGAGCTCAGGAGAGCTCTTGTCGAAAACCACCGGAGGACAATGGTGGAGGCCGCCGGTCTAAACAGGATCGGTGGCGGAGCTGGCACAGGTCAGGAAGAGGAAGGAGCTGCAGCTTTGTGGCCACCAGTCGCGGAGGCCACTGCATGTTCCAGACTGGAAGAAATACCCAAGGAGACGTCTCCAGAGTTTGATGGAGACTCCAGCAACTCCTGGGTGTACAGAGTGCACGATCAGGGCTTGATTGATCTAATACTCGACTCAGTGCTGACAGATGGCACAAATACGAGCCTGAGGAGGGCTCTACTGGAGCAACGACAGCGGATTGTTGCGATGCTCCCCATTCTGGATAATGGGGAGGAGGCGCTTCGTCGAAGAGCGCGAAGGCCAGCACCAGTTAGCGAGGAGGCAGAGCCTGCACTGGTGAGGCCGGAGATGCCGGAGAGGCATGATAACATGCCTAGGCATGTGTTGAGGTCACCTACCAGTCAGCGGTGCCTGCTACATCCTGTATGGACCCGGGTGCCGTGTGTGACAAGGTTCGAGGGTGGCGGCTCTCATATGATGGGAGTGGAGATGCTCCAAGTTTATGGAGCGGCTCGCGGAGCTGCAACAAGCATATGGCTTGTCTGGCAGACAGTTATTTCGGCGCTACCTGAAATGTTAGCGGGGAATGTTCCTTATGGATGAGGAATAGGAGAGAACAGTGGAGACACTGGGACGATTTCCTGAGAGACTTTCGGTCTCGTTACTATCCACCTACTTATGTGGAGGATCTTGAGAATGAAATTCTCGACAGGCGGCAGAAAGAAGGCGAGCTCATAGACGACTATGTTGAGGAGCTGCTAACGCTGATGAGGAGAAGAGGTGGTTTTTCAGAGAGGAGCCAGGTACAGAGATTGTACAAAAATCTTTACCACGCTACAAGCTCTACATCAGGGAGGCTGAAGTGTACACCACCGACGACTTGCTACACTTAGCGAGGCAATATGAACGAATTAAATTCGAGGAGAAGAGTGCTCAACAGAGACAACGAGCTGTGAAGCAGGAGGAGGTGAGGAAGCAGACCAAGCCTCGACAGGAGACGACTACTACACAGCGTCGGAGTGAACAACCCCCAGAGGGCCCCGTGTGTTGGCAGTGCAAGAAGGTGGGACACTGGAGATCAGAGTGTCCGGAGGTTTCACTCTGCTCAAAGTGCGGGAAGCCACGACCAAATTGTTCCTGTGAGAGAGAGCAGAAGAAGACTTCTGATAAAACAGCTGGGGTTAAAACAAGGCTTCAAATCCAGCTAGAGCCAGAGCTCCAGGATGACAACCGTCTTTTCACTACAGTGGAAATAGGAAGCAGACAGTATAGTGCTCTTCTCGACACAGGAGCAGAGTCCAACTATATTAGCTCTAAAGCTTTTAATAGTTTGGAAGCAGTGAACGAGAGCCTGTGCAGCGCGGCGCTGTTTTGGCTAACGGAGCGGCTGCACGACTGCGAGGTGGTGTTATAACCAACCTGAAAATTGGCAGAATATCCCTATCAACAACACTCACAATAATGGATGGGCTTTCTCCAGATATTCTGCTTGGTATGGAGTTTCTTCGAGAGCACCGGGTGAGAATAGACCCCTATTCCCGGTCAGTGGAATGGGATCCTCATCTCGTCAAAAAGCACATTAGAGACGATATTTCCACTCCAAAAGTGGGAAATGGAGCTGTCAACTCGAGGCTGGCTACTGCAACCCAGCCTGACATCTGGAGGTCGAGGAAGCCACCTGTAATTATTCCTGTGAAGAAGCAGGAGAAGGAGAAATTTCCTCAAGTCCAGAAACACGTAGGAGCCGTGTGGAAGACTGGGAAAGAGGAATTTCTTTCTCAGAAAATTTCTCCAGCCCGTGGAAAGTTCATTTGCTGGCACTGTAAACGAGCTGGGCACTGGAGGTTCAACTGTCCGGGAAAGCGGTACCGGAGGCGGAAGAAGGAGGATAATTTTCAGCAAGGAGCTGGAGATAATCGTCAAGTGTGCAGTCTAGAAGACTGCCGGTGCTGGAAACTACACTCAAGTAGTTTCAGATGTTGGAGACAAGAATTATAATGCCAACCGGTATTATAATTGGAAAAGGAGGACAAGGAAGGTGAACTCTGGACAGCTAGTCTACAGGAAGGAGTGTCACCTGTCCTCGGGTGCTAATCAGCTCGCCGCGAAGTTAGCGCCGGAATTTTCTGGCCTCTATGAGGTCGAGGAAATGCTGAGTGCCGGTAAGAGGTTTACTGTGCACGAGAAGGGCACCAAGCTCCAGCCACACCTGCCCCGAAGATGAGGAAGAGGATGTTGATGGAGCAGTTGCGGAAAGGGTGGACGGAATTCGAGCGGATGGACAGCAGGAGGCCGAGCGAGTCTATAGAGGGTCGCTGCCTATCCGGAGGATGGGATACCAGAGAGGTGTCACGCGCCGCCAATAAGGAGGTAAGAGGCGAGAAGGGGTGAATATCATAGAAGTTCAATCATATCACAGCTTTAGAGCTATTTTTGATTCATAAAATTATCCCATTTAAAATGAGGAAATTAAATTTTGTTATCAAAGACAAAATTGCATAGAAATTGAAGGAAATTAATTCGGAATTATTAGCACGAATTTATTAGCCGAATTTTGAAAATTAATAGCATTAGCACAATTCCGAAAATAATGAGAATATTAAAAGACTGACATATTATTGTTATTGAAAGAAATTGGTCAATAATTTATTAAAAGAAAACAGCATATTCCGTTTAATTTTTCCTATGAAATAGAGTTCTACTTAAACTAAATGGCAACTCAACCATTACAGTTTAATTATTATAAACAGTCATAAGCACTGGCTGAATTAGATGGAAAAAATTATTATTGTCAGATTAATGCGTTTCTTTTGATCTGATGGCAATCTCAATAATTTCAGTTTGGAATATATTATGATGTGACCAAGCAAGGGTAATCAAGAAAATTTTCTACAGTCTATGACTAGTTAATAACAGCCAAAGTCGATTCCAACTAGACTAAATTTTCTTGATCGGTATATTACCGATATTGTTGTAACCAAGTACAGGTTAACAAACAAAATTTGCAGTAGCATGTTTTCTATTTGCCATAAATAGTTGATGGCGGAATGAGTGGATAGAGAATATTAGAAAATATTATAAATCAGTATGATCTGACTAATATTTAACCATGAGGTAATGGTTATAATAATTGAAATCATTTAATGAAGCTGGTGGTAATTGCTTAAATCCGTGTAAAGTGTTACGATGCAGTTAATTAACAGACGTTATTATACTGTGGGATAAAAGTGAATTACGTTGCAATTAATTATTCATGTGGAATGAATAAATTGCGTTTGATTGTGAGTCGAGATGTACTACAATCGGTGGTTATTAGCTTCAGATTATGATTTAAATTTTCTAATATTTCACTTGAAAATAAAGTCGGAGAACTTACGATAAATTGGAATAAAATAATTATTATTTCAATTGGAATTAATTCTATGTTGGATCGAAAAGTTGTTTGTGCTGTGCTGTGAAGATAAGATAAACGTTATCTCAACTGGCTAACTGCTATCGCCAAGCTTCTAGTCTGTAGAAGAGAATTACTTCTCCGTTTCAATAACAATTTATAAAATAGAGTTCATGTGAATTCTAGTTTTTCCAGATATTCTAGGGTTATTGAGTCAGTCTGTGTTAGATCGTGCTCTTGTTAGTTCTGGAATTAGATCACGTCTCGAGAGTGAATCTAATTTTTACTCAGCCTACCATCATGAGTTTATTGACGGTGCATTAATTCATTCAATTATTACTATTTGTGCTGATTGTTGTGATTATTTTTCGGAAAATCAATATTTACTGAGTGTGAATTAATTAACAGCTGTTGTGTCATTATACACACCTTGTGTGAGTAATTACTTTGAAAAAGTAAATTAAGATTTATTTCGGGGTGAAATAAGTCTTGAAGTGAGAAAGAGAGATTGAGCAATAAATGTTCACTAATTGTGAATTAATTAGCAGATGTTATCTGTTATAATAAAGACACTGTCATTTATATCCAATGGATGGTTACTTTGCATAAGTAAATCATGTGATTGATTTCATTATTGAAATGAACAGTGAGAAGTGGAATATTGAGTTGAAATTTATAGTTCCGATTTTATTATTGTGATATAGTGAGAAGGCTGAGATCCTCATAACAGATCGAAAATGAATTATTATTTCGACCACATTTAATTGTGATATAAAATCGAAATATGTGGTGTAACATCACAACTAGTGGCTTCATGTCAACCATATAATTCAGTATTCCTCATCATATTATAATCCCTCATATTTTATTGTGAACAATAAGTTGCTGATACACTGAACTAACAGAGGGTATCCATCACTCTGACACTTGGTGATTTTCTTGGACTCCAATTCACCTCTATCAACTTCTACCTCCTGTGAAGTGTTACATTGTTATGTATCACGTTTCTTCTTGAGGATGGGGACTGCAACTTGAGTCTTCTTCCTCGACGAGCTCCTGGGATTATTGGAGCTGTATCTCAGCTGATTATTGCTGAGACCACGACGAGTTCCTAGGTCGTGTTGGGGATTCATCCCAGTTGTATGATGCTGGAAGTTAGGCAGTGCGAGAGCACGGCCATGCAGGGCGAAAGCCCGGCACATGCAGTGCGCAAGCACGGCGAAGCAAGGCAGTGTGAAAACACGGCCATGCAGGGCGAAAGCCCGGCACATGCAGTGCGGCGCCCCGGGCAGTGCGAAAGCACGGCGTTCCTTTTGCAGTGCGAAAGCACCGCGTCCTTATTTTTGCAGTGCGAGAGCACGGCGACTCATTGCAGTGCGGAAGCACGGCGTTTCCCTTGCAATGTTATTTAGGTTCTCAGAACCTGTCTGAGGTGTTGTTCACCTCGTTTCTTGTGTTACCCACCCCTCCTGGCAGTGCGAGAGCACCGCGACTCTCATCTGCAGTGCGGAAGCACGGCGTCCTCGGCAGTGTGGAAACACGGCAACTCTGCAGTGCGGGAGCACGGCGTCCTTTTCGCGATGCGAAAGCATGGTGTTCCTGGCAGTGCGGAAGCACGGCGCCCCGGGCAGTGCGGAAGCACGGCGTTCCTTTTGCAGTGCGAAAGCACCGCGTCCTTATTTTTGCAGTGCGAGAGCACGGCGACTCATTGCAGTGCGGAAGCACGGCGTTTCCCTTGCAATGTTATTTAGGTTCACAGAACCTGTCTGAGGTGTTGTTCACCTCGTTTTTTGTGTTACCCGCCCCTCCTGGCAGTGCGAGAGCACCGCGACTCTCATCTGCAGTGCGGAAGCACGGCGTCCTCGGCAGTGTGGAAACACGGCAACTCTGCAGTGCGGGAGCACGGCTCCTTTTCGCGATGCGAAAGCATGGTGTTCCTGGCAGTGCGGAAGCACGCGTTCCTTTTGCAGTGAGAAAGCAACGGCGTCCTTATTTTTGCAGTGCGAGAGCACGGCGACTCATTGCAGTGCGGAAGCACGGCGTTTCCTTGCAATGTTATTTAGGTTCTCAGAACCTGTCTGAGGTGTTGTTCACCTCGTTTCTTGTGTTACCCACCCCCTGGCAGTGCGAGAGCACCGCGACTCTTTCCTAAAAGAGGGAAACATTTCTCCAAAGCACTCAAAACCCTGTTTCAACCCCCAACCCGAGCGAGGGTGGTTGACGGACGCCCCACCAAGACTCCCGTCCCCTGCCGCGGCCCTCCCCAGTCGCCGACTGAGTTTAGCCGGCCCAGAGCGACACTGGGAACTCTGATAGAGATAGGTGTGGGCAAAAATCTACTCAGAAGATTGGCACACGAACGTGGGGCCCAAGGCAGGAGGAGTAAAGCAGCAATGAGTGCAGAAGAGAAATGTAATCGCGCCGGAGAAGACCAGGAGGCGCGAGAGGATAACAGCGATCCAGGAGTGTCCTGGATTTACAAACTCCACCGGAATGAAGCAGTGGATCTAGCAGCATCAGCAGGGCTACCTACAACAGGTACCATGGCAGAGCTCAGGAGAGCTCTTGTCGAAAACCACCGGAGGACAATGGTGGAGGCCGCCGGTCTAAACAGGATCGGTGGCGGAGCTGGCACAGGTCAGGAAGAGGAAGGAGCTGCAGCTTTGTGGCCACCAGTCGCGGAGGCCACTGCATGTTCCAGACTGGAAGAAATACCCAAGGAGACGTCTCCAGAGTTTGATGGAGACTCCAGCAACTCCTGGGTGTACAGAGTGCACGATCAGGGCTTGATTGATCTAATACTCGACTCAGTGCTGACAGATGCACAAGTACGAGCCTGAGGAGGGCTCTACTGGAGCAACGACAGCGGATTGTTGCGATGCTCCCCGTTCTGGATAATGGGGAGGAGGCGCTTCGTCGAAGAGCGCGAAGGCCAGCACCAGTTAGCGAGGAGGCAGAGCCTGCACTGGTGAGGCCGGAGATGCCGGAGAGGCATAATAACATGCCTAGGCATGTGTTGAGGTCACCTACCAGTCAGCGGTGCCTGCTACATCCTGTATGGACCCGGGTGCCGTGTGTGACAAGGTTCGAGGGTGGCGGCTCTCATATGATGGGAGTGGAGATGCTCCAAGTTTTATGGAGCGGCTCGAGGAGCTGCAACAAGCATATGGCTTGTCTGGCAGACAGTTATTTCCAGCGCTACCTGAAATGTTAGCGGGGAAATGTTCCTTATGGATGAGGAATAGGAGAGAACAGTGGAGACACTGGGACGATTTCCTGAGAGACTTTCGGTCTCGTTACTATCCACCTACTTATGTGGAGGATCTTGAGAATGAAATTCTCGACAGGCGGCAGAAAGAAGGCGAGCTCATAGACGACTATGTTGAGGAGCTGCTAACGCTGATGAGGAGAAGAGGTGGTTTTTCAGAGAGTAGCCAGGTACAGAGATTGTACAAAAATCTTTTACCACGCTACAAGCTCTACATCAGGGAGGCTGAAGTGTACACCACCGACGACTTGCTACACTTAGCGAGGCAATATGAACGAATTAAATTCGAGGAGAAGAGTGCTCAACAGAGACAACGAGCTGTGAAGCAGGAGGAGGTGAGGAAGCAGACCAAGCCTCGACAGGAGACGACTACTACACAGCGTCGGAGTGAACAACCTACAGAGGGCCCCGTGTTGGCAGTGCAAGAAGGTGGGACACTGGAGATCAGAGTGTCCGGAGGTTTCACTCTGCTCAAAGTGCGGGAAGCCACGACCAAATTGTTCCTGTGAGAGAGAGCAGAAGAAGACTTCTGATAAAACAGCTGTGGTTAAAACAAGGCTTCAAATCCAGCTAGAGCCAGAGCTCCAGGATGACAACCGTCTTTTCACTACAGTGGAAATAGGAGCAGACAGTATAGTGCTCTTCTCGACACGGAGCAGAGTCCAACTATATTAGCTCTAAAGCTTTTAATAGTTTGGAAGCAGTGGAACGAGAGCCTGTGCAGCGCGGCGCTGTTATGGCTAACGGAGCGGCTGCACGACTGCGAGGTGGTGTTATAACCAACCTGAAAATTGGCAGAATATCCCTATCAACAACACTCACAATAATGGATGGGCTTTCTCCAGATATTCTGCTTGGTATGGAGTTTCTTCGAGAGCACCGGGTGAGAATAGACCCCTATTCCCGGTCAGTGGAATGGGATCCTCATCTCGTCAAAAAGCACATTGGAGACGATATTTCCACTCCAAAAGTGGGAAAAGGAGCTGTCAACTCGAGGCTGGCTACTGTTAAAACCAGCCTGACATCTGAAGCAGGAGGTCGAGGAAGCCACCTGTAATTATTCCTGTGAAGAAGCAGGAGAAGGAGAAATTTCCTCAAGTCCAGAAACACGTAGGAGCCGTGTGGAAGACTGGAAAAGAGGAATTTCTTTCTCAGAAAATTTCTCCAGCCCGTGGAAAGTTCATTTGCTGGCACTGTAAACGAGCTGGGCACTGGGGTTACAACTGTCCGGAAAGCGGTACCGGAGGCGGAAGAAGGAGGATAATTTTCAGCAAGGAGCTGGAGATAATCGTCAAGCAGTGCAGTCTAGAAGACTGCCGGTGCTGGAAACTACACTCAAGTAGTTTCAGATTTGGAGACAAGAATTATAATGCCAACCGGTAGTTGTGTCGAGGCTAAAGTCGATTAGCCTCTCACACAGTGAACTCCACTGCTCTACACTCGTTTGGGCGAGTGTTGAACGACATTTAACCTGTTTAGACGACGGGTTGCCAGTTTCGACCAACCAACGACAACACGTCAGGTTTGGTCGAAACCTGACTCCCCATTGGTAGGCCACCAGTGGGACATCGAGGCGAGAAAGGACATCTGGGAAGGTGTGGAAAAGCCTTTCCCGCAACTCCGCAGCCGATCCGGACCCCAGGAGGACAGCTGGTGCCCGGCGAGTGGGACTTAGGAAAGTCCAGAGTGCTGGCCGCCGCAGCGCACTAATCCAGTGCGGGATCGAGAAAGGACATCTGGAAGGTGTGGAAAAACCTTTCCCGCAACTCCGCGGCCGATCCGGACCCCAGGAGGACAGCTGGTGCCCGGCAAGTGGACTTAGGAAAGTCCAGAGTGCTGGCCGCCGCAGCGCACTAGTCCAGTGCGGGATCGAGAAAGGACATCTGGGAAGGTGTGGAAAAGCCTTTCCGCAACTCCGCGGCCGATCCGGACCCCAGGAGGACAGCTGGTGCCCGGCAAGTAGGACTTAGGAAAGTCCAGGGTGCTGGCCGCCGCAGCGCACTAGTCCAGTGCGGGATCGCAAGAGGACATCCGGGAAGGTGTGGAAAAGCCTTTCCCGCAACTCCGCGGCCGATCCGGACCCCAGGAGGACAGCTGGTGCCCAGCAAGTAGGACTTAGGAAAGTCCAGAGTGCTGGCCGCCGCAGCGCACTAGTCCAGTGCGGGATCGCAAGAGGACATCTGGGAAGGTGTGGAAAAACCTTTCCGCAACTCCGCGGCCGATCCGGACCCCAGGAGGACAGCTGGTGCCCGGCAAGTAGGACTTAGGAAAGTCCAGGGTGCTGGCCGCCGCAGCGCACTAGTCCAGTGCGGGATCGCAAGAGGACGTCTGGGAAGGCCAGGAAAAGCCTTTCCCGCAACTCCGCGGCCGATCCGGACCCCAGGAGGACAGCTGGTGCCCGGCAAGTAGGACTTAGGAAAGTCCAGAGTGCTGGCCGCCGCAGCGCACTAGTCCAGTGCGGGATCGCAAGAGGACGTCTGGGAAGGCCAGGAAAAGCCTTTCCGCAACTCCGCGGCCGATCCGGACCCCAGGAGGACAGCTGGTGCCCGGCAAGTAGGACTTAGGGAAGTCCAGAGTGCTGGCCGCCGCAGCGCACTAGTCCAGTGCGGGATCGCAAGAGGACGTCTGGGAAGGCCAGGAAAAGCCTTTCCCGCAACTCCGCGGCCGATCCGGACCCCAGGAGGACAGTTGGTGCCCGGCAAGTAGGACTTAGGAAAGTCCAGAGCGCGGGCCGCCGCAGCGCACTAGTCCAGTGCGGGATCGAGAAAGGACATCTGGGAAGGTGTGGAAAAGCCTTTCCCGCAACTCCGCAGCCGATCCGGACCCCAGGAGGACAGCTGGTGCCCGGCAAGTAGGACTTAGGAAAGTCCAGAGCGCGGGCCGCCGCAGCGCACTAGTCCAGTGCGGGATCGAGAAAGGACATCTGGAAGGTGTGGAAAAGCCTTTCCCGCAACTCCGCGGCCGATCCGGACCCCAGGAGGACAGCTGGTGCCCGGCAAGTAGGACTTAGGAAAGTCCAGGGTGCTGGCCGCCGCAGCGCACTAGTCCAGTGCGGGATCGCAAGAGGACGTCTGGGAAGGCCAGGAAAAGCCTTTCCCGCAACTCCGCAGCCGATCCGGACCCCAGGAGGACAGCTGGTGCCCAGCAAGTAGGACTTAGGAAAGTCCAGAGCGCGGGCCGCCGCAGCGCACTAGTCCAGTGCGGGATCGAGAAAGGACATCTGGGAAGGTGTGGAAAAACCTTTCCCGCAACTCCGCAGCCGATCCGGACCCCAGGAGGACAGCTGGTGCCCGGCAAGTAGGACTTAGGAAAGTCCAATCATATCACAGCTTTAGAGCTATTTTTGATTCATAAATTATCCCATTTAAATGAGGAAATTAAATTTTGTTATCAAAGACAAATTGCATAGAAATTGAAGGAAATTAATTCAGAATTATTAGCACGAATTTATTAGCCGAATTTTGAAAATTAATAGCATTAGCACATTCCGAAAATAATGAGAATATTAAAAGACTGACATATATTGTTATTGAAAGAAATTGGTCAATAATTTATTAAAAGGAAAACAGCATATTCCGTTTAATTTTTCCTATGAAATAGAGTTCTACTTAAACTAAATGGCAACTCAACCATTACAGTTAATTATTATAAACAGTCATAAGCACTGGCTGAATTAGATGGAAAAAATTATATTGTCAGATTAATGCGTTTTCTTTTGATCTGATGGCAATCTCAAATTTCAGTTTGGAATATATTATGATGTGACCAAGCAAGGGTAATCAAGAAAATTTTCTACAGTCTATGACTAGTTAATAACAGCCAAAGTCGATTCCAACTAGACTAAATTTTCTTGATCGGTTATTACCGATATTGTTGTAACCAGGTACGGTTAACAAACAAAATTTGCAGTAGCATGTTTTTCTATTTGCCATAAATAGTTGATGGCGGAATGAGTGGATAGAGAATATTAGAAAATATTATAAATCAGTATGATCGACTAATATTTAACCATGAGGTAATGGTTATAATAATTGAAATCATTTAATGAAGCTGGTGGTAATTGCTTTAATCCGTGTAAAGTGTTATGATGCAGTTAATTAACAGACGTTATATACTGTGGGATAAAAGTGAATTACGTTGCAATTAATTATTCAGTGGAATGAATAAATTGCGTTTGATTGTGAGTCGAGATGTACTACAATCGGGGTTATTAGCTTCAGATTATGATTTAAATTTCTAATATTTCACTTGAAAATAAGTCGGAGGAACTTACTATAAATTGGAATAAACAAAAAATTATTATTTCAATGGAATTAATTCTACGTTGGATCGAAAAGTTGTTTGTGCTGTGCTGTGAAGATAAGATAAACGTTATCTCAATGGCTAACTGCTATCGCCAAGCTTCTAGTCTGTAGAAGAGAATACTTCTCCGTTTCAATAACAATTTATAAATAAGTTCATGTGAATTCTAGTTTTTCCAGATATTCTAGGGTTATTGAGTCGTCTGTGTAGATCGTGCTC
>NC_052504.1:41334433-41368339 GCF_014356525.2 Nilaparvata lugens | reverse complement strand
CCTCAAGTATCATATCATGGTATACTACCTTAAAAAAAACTATTCAAAAATATATGTCATCAAACAAATTTAGGAAAGGTTAGGGTCCTTGAAACTTCATTTGATCCTTTACAACTTTAAGATGAGAATTATTTTAAAACATTAAATTTAATCAATAAGGGACATTTAAAAATTCATGTACTCATTCAACTTTTAGTAGTTTAGAAGATTATAATTATTTATAATTTAAAGAAAACTGAAATTCCCAGCTGGATCCTTACAGAGAAAATATGGCCTCACTTTTCAATGTAAAGATACAACCGAAAATCTATTACTCAAACCAAATTAATAAATTAATAAACTATCTATCCCCAATAATATCTCAAAATTATAATTTAACAAAAGTCTAATTCCGCACGTTTTACTTGATTGAAAGTCTGTCGTCACTAAAACCCATTTTGTCACATCCGGAGTTCCTGGGATGTTCGTTTAATTTGGAAAAAAGTTGTTACCTCATAGCTGTTTCTTCAAATTGAATCTAGGCTCGGTGATCGAGCTCTACACGTCCAGATGGACAGGAGACAGCATACCCCAAGCTAGGACGGCCATCGATTCAGAGGCGTCTCAGCGGCTTAAAGACACACGTTCATGAACCCATGAAATGATGGATTCGTACGTTGATCCCCATACTTACACCGCTGTTAGAATAAAAATAAACTAGGATAAAACCAATTAACTTAACTTCAGTTACATAATAAAAACAACCTACTTTAGGTTATATAGCTCAATTACTTTAAAACATAAGTAGGCATTACCTACTTCAATCTCTTGATATAAAAGAATAGAATTTATTTGTAATAAGGGTTACGCCCTATACACAAAGCGATGAGTACATAGTATTCCATAATAGGCCTACATAATTCACAAGTTGATTGAATTACTTCCTAATAGGTATTTCGAGTATTGTTGTTAGTTTAGTCAGTTCTCTTACATAAATCACATTTATGGTGTATTTAAAAGAATAAATTACATGATAGATGTTTCCTAAATAATCATGAAAGCTTTTCCTAAGCATCAAAGACAAATAAAATCTATAACCAAAAAATACTGATAGAATAATATACTGTAAACATCAGTCAACACAGTCTGTGTACATCTGTGTAAACAACAGTAATTGAAATTTAGGTTAATAGCTTCCTCTTCAAAAATAGTTTAAATCAAACAAATATCTTAATTCCTACTAATAGGTATTCTAAATTTCTACCAAACATATATCGTTAATTTTCTTACATTACAATAAATACTTTGATGGAAGCTTTCTTTGAAGATATTTTCCTTAAAAATATTATAAATCTATGACGTACCTTTAGTAGCGGTTATAGGAGAAAAATCTCCATTGTGAGGTGACAATTTGATACTCTCTCTCTCTCTTCTTAATTAAAGCAACTACTGAGGCAAAAAAATCAAAAAAGCTGCTGGAACAAAAGGTTCCAGAGCCAAACACTAAAAATCCTAAAGCTGGCATGGAAGCCATGGTTAACACAAGTTCTGATCAGACTACATTTTAGTACTGCTTATGTCGGAGGACAGACGCTGAGTGAAGCCACTTCGCTTTTCTCGTCTTGATGTGGACAGCTGTGTGATCGTCCATGCTAGATAGACCTAACCAACACCAACTGTGATTGGCAGTTACTATTCTCTAGAAAAATTTCCACCAATAGAAGGGACGTTACAACTACAATTCAAGATACATTCTCCCACCAAGTGACAGCTATTTTTCCTAGGCAGCTATAAATTCCTTACCTTATAAGGTTGTGAACCAGACTTATATTCTAGGAAAATCGTTGATCTTCCCACAACTTCTACACACACACCTATAGAGTCGACACTACACAACGCAAAAAGCAAGGTTCATGAACTAGACTGTTGCTCCAGGAAAATTGATGTTATTCCTAGGATCCTAGCTTCTACACACACACTTACAGAGTCAACACAACACAACACAGAAAAGCAGAACAGCACAATCCATTTTTATAAGAGGCTAACTTCTCAGGCTAATTTGCATAATTCTCATCGCTCACAATTGTAACAATAAATATTGTTACAATACTCCCCCTTCTTGAGTGTGGAACACCGGGTTAAGTCGTAAAAAATTTGGCAGAAAACAACATGACAATGCTATCGGTAACACCCTGTATAAGACCAATAACTACAAAAAGGAATTATTCACCTCAAAATTTCAAATAAAATACTAATAATGAATCTCAGACTAATCAAACTCGAACTACAATCATGTGAAAGCAACAAAATTTTTTATCTAATGAATTTCAAAGAACTAGCCATAAACATCAAGAGGAACAAGCAAAATAACCAAGTTCAAAATTTTCAAATAACCAAGTGGACTAGCAACAAATTTCGATCTCACAAAAGTTAAGACAAATCACCATGAAGGTAATCAACTAATTTGGAATAATCAAGATATCTAAGAAAACCTTGTGGAAAACTCGTAAAATTTTGCAACATAAGACACCAAAAAATTTTGTAAAGTCAACTAGAAATTGCGCAAAACCGGCTGCCAAACTCCACATCTAGACGGGCCCTGTCTCATATGAAGCTAAACAACCAGTAATAGACATCAATCAACAGTGACAAAATAAAATCAAAACTAATAAAACGACCAAAATATTTAAAGAGACTCTCCAATCAATCCTCTGCTGTTAAGTTCATAATCAGATTATCCCATAGTTAACCTCAACAAAAAAAAATTTAAATAGAAACAACAAATTAAAAAAAAATTATCAAATTATCACAATCATATGACCAGACCATCATAACTCGACAAGTTGTTAAAATCGAGCAACTGACATTTGACGCATCTCACCACTGAAACAGCTGACGGCCGCCTCATGTCAAAGCAACCCTGACCTACGTATGCAACCGCTTTTCAATGTCATGAAGCCAATAACTACACAGAGTTAACTCACATGCAACGATGTTAGCAGCTTACGTATCATGATACACGTTGACCTTGATACACGTATCAACTTAGCAACAAAACTCATATCACCCATTTATACTGCTCTCTCTACTCGTTTTCCGTTCCTTGCACCTTGTGCAACAAATAACGTCGGTTACAGCTGAAGATAAAGGACATCGCGAATTGTCCCTCAATTACCTAGCAACACCTACGCTACAATTCCGAATTTCCCCTTTTGGAAAAGACTAAGATCTTCACTGTTTCACAAACAGAGATACAACTATTCAGTACATCACTACCACTTAATTTCCGTTACTCATTACTCACTTGGGACAGCAACATTTGAGGACAATATACATACACCAGTATACCTACTATTTGTGCTTCCTATCACCTTGGTACAACCACAGTATTACAACTAATGGAACTTGGCAACTCAAAAAAAAAAATAACTTACTACAATATTCTCTCAACACATCAAATTACTACTTACTATCTTCTCCTTGTATACTCAATTAAACTCATTTCTCCAGCACATGAAGAAATATGACAGTACAAACGCCTAGGCCAATGATCATGATAACAGACACTGAACCATATCATAAAGAAAATTTTCCACTATCGACTAGTATATAACTGAACTAAGCTCCACCAAAAATATTTGAACAAAATTTTATACTGCCTACCACACTCAAAGAACAAACCTTCAGAAATTCAAACCTTTATTTTAAGAATTCCATTGACAAAGACAAGCTAAAGCAAACAACCTAAGCATTTTCTCAAGATTAATTAAAAAAATCTCCATATTCTATAGTACAGAAACCTGTTCCATTTCCCGTTACATATTCCTTTTTTTTTTTATCATCACAAAAGTTGTGAGAAATTAAACTACCTCTATTTTCTTCCCGTTTCCTATTTTCTATTTTTTTTGTTTTATTCAATCATTTTTCCATGTTTATGTTATATTAAAGAACTACTTTTCCTATTTTTCTACATTTCCCGTTTCTTCCCCCTTTTCATATTAATCACTTTTGCTGCAATTATTATAGGACATGATTCTATATCCTGTCTATCTTATTCAATTATTCTTCACTTTATTATTACCCATCATACAAGGTTCCTAGAAATTCAAGGTCACAAGATACTAAACCAACACTATAATATATTCAATATCTCTAAGTTTTCCTCACAATACTGCAAAAAAATAATGGATTATCCTATCACCAAGTAAAATTAATTCTCATAATTAATCATCACCATACAATTCAAATATTATTTATTTATTTTTAATTTCCCCAATTTCTCTGTATTGAAATAAATTACTTTCCACTGTCTGTATCACCAAATTAACTATAGCAGTATAATATTTATTATTATAAAATCCAAATTCGAACTCTATAAACTTTCTAAATTTTCTCCCATTCATTATACTTAATTTTGATTCAAATTGACTTATCCATTAACAATTTAACTTTCCCTATTAAATTAAATTTTTGATTTTCACTACCCACATTATTTAAAAAAAAATTTTTATCCCCAGAAATTGAAAAATAAATTTTGACAGTGTATTGTGGCCATTCCCAGCTATCAATCTAACGAACCTTTCAACTGAGGCTTACCCTAAAATTTCAAAAAAAAAATTCTGATCTTGGTTAGCATTCCATCTATTTTCTTCAGACCCCCATAAATCTTCAGAAAGGAACCACACCAGTCACCAGAATAACCTAATTTTAGCTCATACTTCTCTGAGTACCTTTTGCTAAAATTCTAGCTTCCATTCCACAAATACAACAAGGATAGTCCCAGCTATTAACCTTGATTTGTCATATGGACCTCATCTGAGTAGTGCCCCTTACAACTGGCGACACTCACTCCAGATACTTAATTCATCAAACAAAACTACAACTTCACAGATAAGATTTCTCACATCTACCTATCTTAGCTCAAAAAAAAATTACCACAGCCTAAAGGAAACGTTAACAAACCCTATCACGTCTGACAACTCTCTTCACAATGCCAGACCACAAAATACACCCTATATTTTTATAGCACATTACTGACCCTACCAATGAAATATTATCAAACAACTGAAATTCCAGTACTAATCAGATAACTAAATTTTGATAGACGAACATCTCAAACAATATAATAAAGGATAGACAATGTTTGTCTCGGCACCAACCTTACAGTATGTTGGCTCACCAGACCCGCTATTGAAGATCAGCATTACGGACAACATCAAGACTCAACACTGCAGCCATCGTCTATCAGCTCAATCAAACGCAAAATCGCCGTTCACAAGACTTGGTGGTCTTTGATGCAACACTGAAATTAGGCTTTCATTAGAAGATGCAAGGACTAATTTAAACACAACATCAAAACTCAAACAAACAAAATAAATTCAACTAAATCAATCAATTATTATTTTCCTTGTGTACTGCTCAAAGCTAACCTTACTTCAACTTTATTCTCAATTATCCAGGCTACAATCTGCAATGCTACTGTCACTACAGTTTTCTGACATATCATAACTTCCACTAAATTTCTGACTGTCCCTAACATGTCATTTTCTATAAGAATCTCGAAAAATAAAATTGTCCCTACACCAGTATAATGCCTTGAGTGCCCTAGCTCAAGCTAAATGGAAACACAGACAGGGAAAATATTAATATTGGTCACATTAATCAAATAATAAAAAATTCATTTTCAATTAGTTTATCTTCAGCATTTGTATGCTGCTCCAAACTTCAATACTCATTTCTGGAATCAAGCATTCATTAGCCATAAGAATGTTTATCAATTTTATGAATAAACTGATTTGAAATTAACATAATAAGTCAATAAAAAGAGCAAAAGAAGCAGAGTTGCGCAGCAAATTGTGCCGTGCTATGAATTTAGAAAGTTAATTTTGAATTTAGAATTTAGAAGCACACACAATATAACTTAATAAAAGGGATTCTTGATAAACATACCTAGTGCTAGAGAACGGGAAACCAGAAATGACAAGAGAGACAACGAAATAGAGAGAAGGTATCAAGTATATTGTCACCTCTTACAGCTAAATTCAACAAATAATAAAACAAAAGGAAGTTACATTTGAAAACCGAACATAAAATTACTAAAATTAAAAGTTATCTCTGAAATAGTTAATACGGTAATAACCTACTCCGTATGCTCTACATTTGAAAACGTTTTAGATTGAATCATAAAAGCTTAAAGGACTCTAATTTCAAAAGAGCAATTATTGAAAATTATCATCGATATGTCTCAGAAGTTAATCATAAATAAGAATAAATATTTTAAGAAAAGATCCACATAAAATTCATAAAATTCTTAGAACATTAAATTTTGAACACACTTGGAAACTTTAAAACACTATCAAAACATTATCAAATATTAATGATCCCCCCCAATAATAACTATTTAGTATCTTTATATCATGAACGCTGCAAGGACAAACATTCCTCAAGTATCATATCATGGTATACTACCTTAAAAAAAACTATTCAAAAATATATGTCATCAAAACAAATTTAGGAAAGGTTAGGGTCCTTGAAACTTCATTTGATCCTTTACAACTTTAAGATGAGAATTATTTTAAAACATTAAATTTAATCAATAAGGGACATTTAAAACTCATGTACTCATTCAACTTTTAGTAGTTTAGAAGATTATAATTATTTATAAATTTAAAGAAAACTGAAATTCCCAGCTGGATCCTTACAGAGAAAATATGGCCTCACTTTTCAATGTAAAGATACAACCGAAAATCTATTACTCAAACCAAATTAATAAAATTAATAAACTATCTATCCCCAATAATATCTCAAAATTATAATTTAACAAAAGTCTAATTCCGCACGTTTTACTTGATTGAAAGTCTGTCGTCACTAAAACCCATTTTGTCACATCCGGAGTTCCTGGGATGTTCGTTTAATTTGGAAAAAAGTTGTTACCTCATAGCTGTTTCTTCAAATTGAATCTAGGCTCGGTGATCGAGCTCTACACGTCCAGATGGACAGGAGACAGCATACCCCAAGCTAGGACGGCCATCGATTCAGAGGCGTCTCAGCGGCTTAAAGACACACGTTCATGAACCCATGAAATGATGGATTCGTACGTTGATCCCCGTACTTACACCGCTGTTAGAATAAAAATAAACTAGGATAAAACCAATTAACTTAACTTCAGTTACATAATAAAAACAACCTACTTTAGGTTATATAGCTCAATTACTTTAAAACATAAGTAGGCATTACCTACTTCAATCTCTTGATATAAAAGAATAGAATTTATTTGTAATAAGGGTTACGCCCTATACACAAAGCGATGAGTACATAGTATTCCATAATAGGCCTACATAATTCACAAGTTGATTGAATTATTTCCTAATAAGGTATTTCGAGTATTGTTGTTAGTTTAGTCAGTTCTCTTACATAAATCACATTTATGGTGTAATTTAAAAGAATAAATTACATGATAGATGTTTCCTAAATAATCATGAAAGCTTTTCCTAAGCATCAAAAGACAAATAAAATCTATAACCAAAAAATACTGATAGAATAATATACTGTAAACATCAGTCAACACAGTCTGTGTACATCTGTGTAACAACAGTAATTGAATTTAGGTTAATAGCTTCCTCTTCAAAAATAGTTTAAATCAAACAAAATATCTTAATTCCTACTAATAGGTATTCTAAATTTCTACCAAACATATATCGTTAATTTTCTTACATTACAATAAATACTTTGATGGAAGCTTTCTTTGAAGATATTTTCCTTAAAAATATTATAAATCTATGACGTACCTTTAGTAGCGGTTATAGGAGAAAAATCTCCATTGTGAGGTGAAAATTTGATACTCTCTCTCTCTCTTCTTAATTAAAGCAACTACTGAGGCAAAAAAAACTCAAAAAAGCTGCTGGAACAAAAGGTTCCAGAGCCAAACACTAAAAATCCTAAAGCTGGCATGGAAGCCATGGTTAACACCAAGTTCTGATCAGACTACATTATTTAGTACTGCTTATGTCGGAGGACAGACGCTGAGTGAAGCCACTTCGCTTTTCTCGTCTTGATGTGGACAGCTGTGTGATCGTCCATGCTAGATAGACCTAACCAACACCAACTGTGATTGGCAGTTACTATTCTCTAGAAAAATTTCCACCAATAGAAAGGGACGTTACAACTACAATTTAAGATACATTCTCCCACCAAGTGACAGCTATTTTTCCTAGGCAGCTATAAATTCCTTACCTTATAAGGTTGTGAACCAGACTTATATTCTAGGAAAATCGTTGATCTTCCCACAACTTCTACACACACACCTATAGAGTCGACACTACACAACGCAAAAAGCAAGGTTCATGAACTAGACTGTTGCTCCAGGAAAATTGATGTTATTCCTAGGATCCTAGCTTCTACGCACACACTTACAGAGTCAACACAACACAACACAGAAAAGCAGAACAGCACAATCCATTTTTATAAGAGGCTAACTTCTCAGGCTAATTTGCATAATTCTCATCGCTCACAATTGTAACAATAAATATTGCTACAAACTATACTGTCATTTGAATCAGAAAGGGGTTTGGATGATACAGTTTCAACAAGGTGTTCAGGAATGCTGTTGAGTACTTCATTTGAATTTGACAACCATTTGTGGAGTTCAAAACCTCCATTGGACAGAGTGTCATGAATTTGATGCAATAAGTCAATTGCCTGTTCAACAGTAGAGCAGCCACTTATAGAGTCATCTACATAAAAATCATTTCAATGGCATTGGCAACTGGTGAATTCGGTTTGCAATCTATATCAGCTAAATGATTCAGCGTTCGAGTGGCTAGAAATGTGGCAGGAGAAGTACCATAACTGATGGTGTTCAACACATACTCCTGAATTGGATCATTAACATTAGATCGCCAAAAAATTCTCTGCAAATTTCAATCCTCGGGATGTACCAAAATCTGCCTGTACATTTTAGTAATGTCAGCAATGAAAGCAACACGGTGGGTGCGAAAACGCAAAACTATATTGAACAGTTCAGGTTGAACAGTATGACCTACATGAAGGGCTTCATTTAAAGAAATGCCTGTATTAGATTTAGCAGAGGCGTCAAAAACTAAGCACAATTTTGTAGTTGTCGAGTCGGGCTTGAAAACTGGGTGGTGTGGTATATGAAAACATTTTTCATAAGGCTGACTGTCAGGTACAGGAGACATATGACCAAGAGATTCATACTCATCCATAAAGGCTACATATTGAGAACGCAATTCAGCATTAGTAGCAAGTCTTTTTTTCAAAGAATGAAAATGCACAAGTGCTTGATGGCAAGATTGACCCAATAAATCAAAATTATCTTTTTTAGGTAGTGCAACCGAGAAGTGGCCGTCTTGTCCTTATTGTATATTATCAAGATAGTGTTTTTCAATTTGATGCTGCTCCTTAGTTATGCTATCTTTGGGAAGGACTTCCTCAATTTTCCAAAACTTCTCTAATTGTCTGGAAATGTCATGAGTTGACACACAATTTGAGCTAATGGGTTGCTCTCATGAATTGAGAATGTTAGGCACAATAGCTCCCCAAGCAACCCAACCCAGTTTGGTATTTTGAAGAGTGCATTCATCAGCTAACTGAATTTGACCACAAGCTTGGATAGAAGAATAAATAGCGACACTGAGAAGCAGGTCGACTCCCTTAGAAACATGAAATTCAGGGTCAGCTAACTTAACATTGGGTGGAATATTGAAGTTTTGTAAGTTGAGCCCAAATGATGGAATGCTAGGGGTAATTTTCTCAGTTAATATGCAACTGACTTCCTCTGACCACGTTCGGTCAGGAGAATGTATGAGAACAGCAGCAGTACGCACAGGTGCTGAACTGGTACCAGACACAGTGTGAATGGTATTATTAGAATACACAGAGTCAAGGTCTAATTGAGAAGCAAGAGCCTTGGAAATGGAGCAAGCATCACTACCAGTATCAAGCAGTGCGCGACATGAAATAACTTGATTATTTTTACTCAAAATATGCAATTGCGCTGTGGGCATGATGTTAACTCGGTGTAGCAAACTAGGTGAGTTTGAATGCGCACAGTTTGAATTGCTGATGGCTTGTGAACTTGTCAACGAGGTCGGAGTGATAACAGTTGTGACACTCAAAGTGTCAAACACTGAAATTGATGATGCTTGACTGACTGGATGAGTCGAGCTAGGTGTGAACACAGCTTGGCTAGGTATGTCAGACTGCTTTGACTCAGAACAACAACAATTCGATGAGGACTTAGAAGCCTGCTGACAATTTGGTTTACAAGTGTGAGCATTATTTGAAGAAGTATTTTTCCCTACAGTTGGGGAAGATTTACTATTATTGAAATGCAACAATGAGTGATGGGCCTTGCCACAATCTCTGCAAGCACCAAAACATTGGTGATCCTTACTGAAAGGTCGAAGACAGTTTCTACAGAGATTCTTTTGCTGTACAGCGTTTAGATGAGCTGTAGGCGCCATATTGAGAAATGTATTGCAGCGAAAGACATTATGATTGGTGTCATCGCAAAATAAGCATCCAGAATACTTGACAAAGGTTGAGGATGTGCTGGGACGAGAATTATTGTTAATTGAATTATGACTAGGCTTACCATTGCCAGACTGGTTGTTGACTGGTCATTGCGCAGATTGTGCATGACTGCCGAGACCAAAGGAGACATATTGCGAAACCTTGTGCTGTTGCTCCATAAAAGTCCAGAGGTTGTCTAAGGAAGTCTTGTCCTTAACGGAGTTTGACCACTCCCAATCACGTAGAGTATTGGCATCAAACCTAGAAACTATGAGATGCATGAATAATAGATCTTTCACCTTGATGTCAAGTTCAAGTGACTCTAATGCTGTAATATTCAATTTTTGGTGATCAATAAATGTTTGCCATGATTGTGCAGATTTAGAGTTGAGTGATGGTGGATTCATGATGGCTGAGATATGGCTATCAGCAATGAGTATTATGCTGTCGTAGCGTTGAGTAAGCAAGCTCCATGCTAGCTTAAAATCTCCCGGTGGAGAATTGGCGATCCGATTTAGTGCTTTGCCTGAAAGAGCCTGTTTAAGATACTAATACTTAACGCTAGGCTCTACCGAATCATTGTTTACAATTATACTAGAAAATCCAGCTTTAAAATCGAGCCATTTGTAAAAGTTACCATCGAAGGTCGGAAGAGGTATTCCAGGTAATCGAAAATTACTATTAGTGGGTGCGGGTTGTGCAACAGGAGCTGGCGCAATATTGGCGTCAGTCTGGCCATGTGCTTTTTCAAAATTATGTATATGTTTGTTCATGCTAGCTGTTACAGAAAGAAATTCATCTAGGGTAGCAAAATGCTCCTCGTCATTAAAATTATCTGAGTCTAGAGATTCTAGCTTGTCTTTTATTTCAATGTATCTGCCCTTCAAATCTTGGACATCAGTTTGCAATAATTTCAATTAATAATAAGCGTCCTCAGAAAGAGGAGCTTCAAAATTAAGTTCCCTTTCATTCCAGTGCAAATGCTTTATCACATCTTGCCGCTCAGCCATGACTGCCTGAAGGGCAGAGTTGCTTCTAGTCTCAGGCATATTTTGAGGTAAGTTAATTTATACAAAGAATTAATTTAAATAACAAAAAAGAGCAATTAATTGAATTGATGACTCACAGTGAATTAGTATAAGCACTACAATGGTTGTGCACTATGCTATACAAGAAATGTGTACGCAAGCACGAATTTACAAAAAACACAACCGAAGGCTGGAATTTTCGCGGTCGATGGTAAGTGTAAGTTATAGAGGTCGTAAAAAACAAACAGAATTTGAACCAAGATGGCCGCAGGCCAATATCTGGCTCGGAGGACCACCTTTATGAGTAATTTGGGCGAAATTGAAGCGTAACCTCCAATCTTCTAAGTGGACTGCAATGATTGTGACATTAAGAGTCGTCAAGATCTGAATTGCAACTCTCAATGAGACCACCCAAACTGTCCTCATAAAAGACTCTGGTGAGCAAAAAAGGAATGATATTTCAGAGAGTTATTGATCCACACAGTTGGACAATTATGTTGACAAATAAAAAGAGAATTCAGAATCTTCAAAATACAATTGTTTTGAATTTATTGTAGAACTCCTAGTCACAAAAATCATGTAATTAATGAAATTCCAGCTGTTGCATAAACAGACAAATATTGAAAGTCTTCCACAAGACAAGAGAAATTGAAAAGGGACTGCGACGGATAATTGGGACCGCAGAAAAGTCTAACTTTAAATATACGACCTCAAAAAGTAAATATAAAAAAAAATGTAATTTATAAATGTTTCTAAAAACAAATGTAAATGAAAATGGTTTGAACAATGAATTAGTAAGTGCACAGAAGCACGGAACAAAATACTTAACTAGGAGATTAGATGTCTTCACCAGCTGGCTTAAAGAAAACCAGTAGGATTTCTGGAAGGTCTGTGATGCCCATGGGCTGGACACCAGGTAGGCGTCGGCGTTGAATTGGACCAGATACCCGGACAGAACCGGCAACAGGATGTCAGGGAGCCGTGGAACCAAGTACCAGGGCGGCGTCGGCGGCAAACTGCGCTGAATCTTCAGACAGACCGGCAGTGAGACAGCAGGGAGCCATGCAGAAGTTGAATCCACTCCAAGTGTGACCAGCAGCAGGTGATGATGGTAACAAGAGCGCTGTACTAAGTGCTACAACTCAGTAGGTTTGTTAAAGATGGAGATAGAATTGAATCCAAGTCAGTAGGATGATGATTACAGATGTCATCACGGCAGGTGTTGCGCGATAATGCGTAGGCTTGTGCATGGACAAGATGTTGTTAGAGAAAACTAGTAACTCCAGGTAAGTGAGTAGATCACAAGTGTAAATTGTTGTGGTGATATGTTCGAAGCACACACAAATTCTGATAAACCACAATGGTGATGATGATAGTTCAATTTGTCAATGAAGGTGTACACATGGCAGGTGCAATGTAATTTAGCAGCATACAAGTAGATTGATAGCCGCGACCCAATAAAGCAATTTCAAACATGAACAGTTCTAGGTTACAATGAGGTGGCAACTGGTGGCCAAAATAGTGTGCAATAGTCACTGAGAAAAGAAATCACAATGGTGTAGATTTCAAATGATGAGAGGAAATTACAAGGGTGATGTAATTCCAGGAAGAATTGTCATGGACAAGCTTCTTCAAATCCTAGATGCAGGATAAATTGTAACCTTGCTTAGTAACTAGTTCAATGCAGAAATGTCTGATGCATAAGTAATGTTTTTAATGCATTGAGTGTAATGGAACTATATATTTCTTGATGATTGAAAATTGTCAGTTGCTGACAAAAATGTTCTTGCAAGTGAGAGATTGCAAATAAAGTTCATGATGAAACAAATAACCTAACATGTATCATTTGGACACAGCTAGAATTGAATACAGAAAATAAAGTTCTTCTGAGCTTTCTTCTAGTAAAAATAGTTCATTCTGGATATTATCGTTGTTGGATCAACAGTTCTTCAGAATTAGAAGCACAAATTTGATAAATGTCGAAATTCGAAGTTGAGGGACAAAGCACATTGCGTGCGAGTGATGTAGTTCGGTTACTTACAAGTTTTTTGACACAAATAATGATGGATGTTGAAAACTAGAATACCACATCGAGATTTGTGAATCGATGAGACACATTTTCAATGCGAATTTGTCACTTTTAGATTAAAAAGGATAAATTTGAAACTTGGAAATACACTTTCTCCAGCCATTCCATCCAGAGGAGCAGGAGGATCTCAGCCTACAAAGCAGTGTACCAACTGTGTGAAACAATGAACCCACCAGGCAAATATAAATGAATAATGCTAAAATAGGCTAAAATAGGACTTATGCTGAACTAAGTATAATAAATCTAATTGATAAATCGATTGAAATGACAAACTTGACAAATAAAAATTAAAACTATCAAAATCGACAGGGTAAGCCAGGGCAACTGTGAACACAAGCACCAGCGCTCCAAGCGGCAGCAACCAAAACAAGTGGTGACTGCAAATGCCAGATTCAACATAAGGTCCCCCCTTGAGGCATCAAGGATGTCTCAAAAGAAAAAAGTGAGCAAATAAAAACAACAATTATGTTAAATCTGGTGATTAGAGAGGCTCACGACAGGAGCAGGAGGCATAAACCGAATTTGATACAAGGTATCCACAAGAAAATGTGCCTAGACAAAAGACAAGTCAAATGACAAAAATAGACAAGATCGAACAAAAATCCACCTTCTGCTGAAATTGCAGATATAATTAAAAATGATGCAGAATCACTAATGGGAAACAAATTCAAAGGACTTAATCGAAATACCCAGATAATCTAATTACTAAATATACAAGAAATTCTAAATAGAAGGAAGATATGAATATGATGATAAAAACTAACAATATTGCAAATTAATGATAATGAAGGAGTGATGCTAGCGTCCGACGCCACGCCATTGGACAAATAAATGAATGAAAGGATGATTAGACACAATACAAAAATCAGATAAATGCTAAAAAATGAGCATCTGACAACATGCCGTCGGGTAAAAGCCAACGTAAAAAAAAGACATATATAATTGAGAATATGCAAATAAGACATAAGCGATAACTAACCGTATCTAATTCTTCTTCTTGAGGCAGAGGAGCGATGCTAGAGATAGCACGCTTGAAAAGTCCAGTTTCCGTAAGTACCGTAACAACGTGCACCTTCTGGTCTTTTCCAGGGTGTAGTTCAACAATGTGTGCTAAACGCCATGTAGAAGGAACAGTGCCAGGATCTTTGAGTAATACGATGGTGTCCACCTTGAGATTTTCAGATTCCTCAGTCCATTTTGCTTTAGTTTGTAGGGTAACAAGATATTCCATTGACCATTTTTTCCAGAGCTCTTTTGTAGCTAGAGTGAGATTTTTCCAGCGTGAACGATGATCTATATGAGTTGTCTCAGGTAGTGGAAATGGAAGTGCGGTAATGGGCCTTCCAATAAGAAAATGTCCGGGAGAAATATATTGCAGGTCTTCAGGGTCCTCAGAAAGAGGGACAAGAGGCCTGGAATTCAAAATCGCTTCCACTTGAGCAGAGAATGTTGTTGCATCTTCATAGTCCAATATTTTGTTGAATGAAATAGTTTTGAAAATACGCTTGAAGTTTTTTATCGCATTCTCCCTCAATCCACCGAAGTGAGGTGCTCGTGGAGGGATAAAACGCCAGGAAATGTTAAACAATGTTGCAAAATTTTGAATTTCAGACTGTGATCGTTCATTCGCAAAGAAATCACAGAGTTCTTTCGATTCATTGTTAGCGCCTACAAAGGTAGTGGCATTATCGGAAGAAATTGAAAACAGTATACCACGATGTGCGGTGAATCGAATAAGTGCATCAATGAATCTTTTAGTTGATAACTCAGAGACAACTTCAACATGCACAGCGCAAGTTGCCATACATACGAAGACTGCAAGATACGCTTTAGAGTAAGTATGTGACTTAGCAGTACCTAATCTCAAATTGAATGGTCCAGCATAGTCAATACCCGAATTATAAAATGGAAATTCGGTTTGAATGTGCACAGCAGGTAAATTGCCCATAATTTGTTCAGTACGGGAACTAGAGAAGCGAAAACATGTGATACAGGCATTGAGTACACTTTTCACGGTATGATGAGTAGATAAAATCCAAAATTTTTGGCGAATGCTGGCCATTGTGGATTGAACACCAGCGTGAAGCAAACGTCTATGACAAGAATTGATAAGAGACCGAGTGAATTTGTGCTTAGCCAGAAGCAAAATTTGATGTTTAAAATCAAATGACATTTTTGACTCTTGAAGTCGTCCGCCAACACGAAGGAGGGAGTCAGAATGAATGAATGGGGTAAGACTTCTGAGTCGGCTGTTAGACAACAATGGTTTGTTGGCCTTCAATTGACATATGTCCTGATGAAAGGCTTCAATTTGGACATGATGAATGAGCTTAAGCTCAGCTTGTTGAATCTCCTCCATAGATAATTCACCCCTGCGCAATAATTCAGGAAATTTACAATTTCGAAGATTGTGCACATAGCACAATAAATATGCTGTTGTACGAGTCAATTTATGATAATTAGAAAATTTATTGATTGGTTCATTGAAAACTGGTGAAGAATCAATTTTTGTAGCAAGTGAAACAGTGGTTCTGGTTGTTGAAAAATTGGTTGAAAATTTATTCCATGTACTCAGAGGTTGAGACAACCAAGTAGGTCTGTTCCACCAAAGAGTGTTAGTAATCAAAAGATTTGGTAAGCAGCCTCTAGAGACGAGATCTGCGGGGTACTGATCGGTTTTAACATGATTCCAACTGAAATCAGCTGTAGTATTCTGAATTTCAGAAATTCTGACCGAGACAAATACGTCAGATCGGTTCAGAACGGCCTTAAGCCAGTCACAGACTATCTTGGAGTCAGTCTACAGAAAGACTCCCGAGAATGAAATTCTAGATGCGGGAATTATTTTATTGACTAAGCGGGAAGCTAACAATGCAGCCTGTAATTTCAATCTAGGAATTGTCAAAAGTGGTCTGAGTGACGCTAATTTTGATTTCACAGTGAGGAGGCGAACGTGCACTCCTTGTGTAGTTGTACTCCAAACATAGATGGAGACACCATAAGTGGTGACACTTGCATCAGCAAAAGCATGTAATTCAAGGATAGCATCTGGCTCAGGAGCGAGAATGCTGCACGGAATAGTAATATTTGAAATATTAGGAAGCTCTTGCAAAATAGCTAACCAGTCAGCTAACAAATCAGGTGGTAATTTTTGGTCCCAATCAAGTTTCAATGGCCATAATTTTTGAAATAGCATTTTAGGCAGAATTACTACCGGGGAAATGAGACCAAAAGGGTCAAAAATACTAGCAATACATGAGAGTAATTTTCTCTTTGTGAATGCGGTTTTGTGGATTACATCAGCTACACTGGATGAAATAATTAGAACGTCTGAGATTTGGTTTCAGATTAATCCTAACGCCTTAACTATACTGTCATTTGAATCAGAAAGGGGTTTGGATGATACAGTTTCAACAAGGTGTTCAGGAATGCTGTTGAGTACTTCATTTGAATTTGACAACCATTTGTGGAGTTCTAAACCTCCATTGGACAGAGTGTCATGAATTTGACGCAATAAGTCAATTGCCTGTTCAACAGTAGAGCAGCCACTTATAAAGTCATCTACATAAAAATCATTTCAATGGCATTGGCAACTGGTGAATTCGGTTTGCAATCTATATCAGCTAAATGATTCAGCGTTCGAGTGGCTAGAAATGTGGCAGGAGAAGTACCATAACTGATGGTGTTCAACACATACTCCTGAATTGGATCATTAACATTAGATCGCCAAAAAATTCTCTGCAAATTTCAATCCTCGGGATGTACCAAAATCTGCCTGTACATTTCAGTAATGTCAGCAATGAAAGCAACACGGTGGGTGCGAAAACGCAAAACTATATTGAACAGTTCAGGTTGAACAGTATGACCTACATGAAGGGCTTCATTTAAAGAAATGCCTGTATTAGATTTAGCAGAGGCGTCAAAAACTAAGCGCAATTTTGTAGTTGTCGAGTCGGGCTTGAAAACTGGGTGGTGTGGTATATGAAAACATTTTTCATAAGGCTGACTGTCAGGTACAGGAGACATATGACCAAGAGATTCATACTCATCCATAAAGGCTACATATTGAGAACGCAATTCAGCATTAGTAGCAAGTCTTTTTTTCAAAGAATGAAAATGCACAAGTGCTTGATGGCAAGATTGACCCAATAAATCAAAATTATCTTTTTTAGGTAGTGCAACCGAGAAGCGGCCGTCTTGTCCTTATTGTATATTATCAAGATAGTGTTTTTCAATTTGATGCTGCTCCTTAGTTATGCTATCTTTGGGAAGGACTTCCTCAATTTTCCAAAACTTCTCTAATTGTCTGGAAATGTCATGAGTTGACACACAATTTGAGCTAACGGGTTGCTCGCATGAATTGAGAATGTTAGGCACAATAGCTCCCCAAACAACCCAACCCAGTTTGGTATTTTGAAGAGTGCATTCATCAGCTAACTGAATTTGACCACAAGCTTGGATAGAAGAATAAATAGCGACACTGAGAAGCAGGTCGACTCCCTTAGAAACATGAAATTCAGGGTCAGCTAACTTAACATTGGGTGGAATATTGAAGTTTTGTAAGTTGAGCCCAAATGGTGGAATGCTAGGGGTAATTTTCTCAGTTAATATGCAACTGACTTCCTCTGACCACGTTCGGTCAGGAGAATGTATGAGAACAGCAGCAGTACGCACAGGTGCTGAACTGGTACCAGACACAGTGTGAATGGTATTATTAGAATACACAGAGTCAAGGTCTAATTGAGAAGCAAGAGCCTTGGAAATGGAGCAAGCATCACTACCAGTATCAAGCAGTGCGCGACATGAAATAACTTGATTATTTTTACTCAAAATATGCAATTGCACTGTGGGCATGATGTTAACTCGGTGTAGCAAACTAGGTGAGTTTGAATGCGCACAGTTTGAATTGCTGATGGCTTGTGAACTTGTCGACGAGGTCTGAGTGATAACAGTTGTGACACTCAAAGTGTCAAACACTGAAATTGATGATGCTTGACTGACTGGATGAGTCGAGCTAGGTGTGAACACAGCTTGGCTAGGTATGTCAGACTGCTTTGACTCAGAACAACAACAATTCGATGAGGACTTAGAAGCCTGCTGACAATTTGGTTTACAAGTGTGAGCATTATTTGAAGAAGTATTTTTCCCTACAGTTGGGGAAGATTTACTATTATTGAAATGCAATAATGAGTGATGGGCCTTGCCACAATCTCTGCAAGCACCAAAACATTGGTGATCCTTACTGAAAGGTCGAAGACAGTTTCTACAGAGATTCTTTTGCTGTACAGCGTTTAGATGAGCTGTAGGCGCCATATTGAGAAATGTATTGCAACGAAAGACATTATGATTGGTGTCATCGCAAAATAAGCATCCAGAATACTTGACAAAGGTTGAGGATGTGCTGGGACGAGAATTATTGTTAATTGAATTATGACTAGGCTTACCATTGCCAGACTGGTTGTTGACTGGTCATTGCGCAGATTGTGCATGACTGCCGAGACCAAAGGAGACATATTGCGAAACCTTGTGCTGTTGCTCCATAAAAGTCCAGAGGTTGTCTAAGGAAGTCTTGTCCTTAACGGAGTTTGACCGCTCCCAATCACGTAGAGTATTGGCATCAAACCTAGAAACTATGAGATGCATGAATAATAGATCTTTTACCTCGATGTCAAGTTCAAGTGACTCTAATGCTGTAATATTCAATTTTTGGTGATCAATAAATGTTTGCCATGATTGTGCAGATTTAGAGTTGAGTGATGGTGGATTCATGATGGCTGAGATATGGCTATCAGCAATGAGTATTATGCTGTCGTAGCGTTGAGTAAGCAAGCTCCATGCTAGCTTAAAATCTCCCGGTGGAGAATTGGCGATCCGATTTAGTGCTTTGCCTGAAAGAGCCTGTTTAAGATACTAATACTTAACGCTAGGCTCTACCGAATCATTGTTTACAATTATACTAGAAAATCCAGCTTTAAAATCGAGCCATTTGTAAAAGTTACCATCGAAGGTCGGAAGAGGTATTCCAGGTAATCGAAAATTACTATTAGTGGGTGCGGGTTGTGCAACAGGAGCTGGCGCAATATTGGCGTCAGTCTGGCCATGTGCTTTTTCAAAATTATGTATATGTTTGTTCATGCTAGCTGTTACAGAAAGAAATTCATCTAGGGTAGCAAAATGCTCCTCGTCATTAAAATTATCTGAGTCTAGAGATTCTAGCTTGTCTTTTATTTCAATGTATCTGCCCTTCAAATCTTGGACATCAGTTTGCAATAATTTCAATTAATAATAAGCGTCCTCAGAAAGAGGAGCTTCAAAATTAAGTTCCCTTTCATTCCAGTGCAAATGCTTTATCACATCTTGCCGCTCAGCCATGACTGCCTGAAGGGCAGAGTTGCTTCTAGTCTCAGGCATATTTTGAGGTAAGTTAATTTATACAAAGAATTAATTTAAATAACAAAAAAGAGCAATTAATTGAATTGATGACTCACAGTGAATTATTATAAGCACTACAATGGTTGTGCACTATGCTATACAAGAAATGTGTACGCAAGCACGAATTTACAAAAAACGCAACCGAAGGCTGGAATTTTCGTGGTTGATGGTAAGTGTGAGTTATAGAGGTCGTAAAAAACAAACAGAATTTGAACCAAGATGGCCGCAGGCCAATATCCGGCTCGGAGGACCACCTTTATGAGTAATTTGGGCGAAATTGAAGCGTAACATCCAATCTTCTAAGTGGACTGCAATGATTGTGACATTAAGAGTCGTCAAGATCTGAATTGCAACTCTCAATGAGACCACCCAAACTGTCCTCATAAAAGACTCTGGTGAGCAAAAAAGGAATGATATTTCAGAGAGTTATTGATCCACACAGTTGGACAATTATGTTGACAATAAAAGAGAATTCAGAATCTTCAAAATACAATTGTTTTGAATTTATTGTAGAACTCCTAGTCACAAAAATCATGTAATTAATGAATTCCAGCTGTTGCATAAACAGACAAATATTGAAAGTCTTCCACAAGACAAGAGAAATTGAAAAGGGACTGCGACAGATAATTGGGACCACAGAAAAGTCTAACTTTAAATATACAACCTCAAAAAGTAAATATAAAAAAAATGTAATTTATAAATGTTTCTAAAAACAAATGTAAATGAAAATGGTTTGAACAATGAATCAGTAAGTGCACAGAAGCACGGAACAAAATACTTAACTAAGAGATTAGATGTCTTCACCAGCTGGCTTAAAGAAAACCAGTAGGATTTCTGGAAGGTCTGCGATGCCCATGGGCTGGACACCAGGTAGGCGTCGGCGTTGAATTGGACCAGATACCCGGACAGAACCGGCAACAGGATGGCAGGGAGCCGTGGAACCAAGTACCAGGGCGGCGTCGGCGGCGAACTGCGCTGAATCTTCAGACAGACCGGCAGTGAGACGGCAGGGAGCCATGCAGAAGTTGAATCCACTCCAAGTGTGACCAGCAGCAGGTGATGATGGTAACAAGGGCGCTGTACTAAGTGCTACAACTCAGTAGGTTTGTTACAGATGGAGATAGAATTGAATCCAAGTCAGTAGGATGATGATTACAGATGTCATCACGGCAGGTGTTGCGCGATAATGCGTAGGCTTGTGCATGGACAAGATATTGTTAGAGAAAACTAGTAACTCCAGGTAAGTGAGTAGATCACAAATGTAAATTGTTGTGGTGATATGTTCGAAGCACACACAAATTCTGATAAACCACAATGGTGATGATGATAGTTCAATTTGTCAATGAAGGTGTACACATGGCAGGTGCAATGTAATTTAGCAGCATACAAGTAGATTGATAGCCGCGACCCAATAAAGCAATTTCAAACATGAACAGTTCTAGGTTACAATGAGGTGGCAACTGGTGGCCAAAATAGTGTGCAATAGTCACTGAGAAAAGAAATCACAATGGTGTAGATTTCAAATGATGAGAGGAAATTACAAGGGTTGATGTAATTCCAGGAAGAATTGTCATGGACAAGCTTCTTCAAATCCTAGATGCAGGATAAATTGTAACCTTGCTTAGTAACTAGTTCAATGCAGAAATGTCTGATGCATAAGTAATGTTTTTAATGCATTGAGTGTAATGGAACTATATATTTCTTGATGATTGAAAATTGTCAGTTGCTGACAAAAATGTTCTTGCAAGTGAGAGATTGCAAATAAAGTTCATGATGAAACAAATAACCTAACATGTATCATTTGGACACAGCTAGAATTGAATACAGAAAATAAAGTTCTTCTGAGCTTTCTTCTAGTAAAAATAGTTCATTCTGGATATTATCGTTGTTGGATCAACAGTTCTTCAGAATTAGAAGCACAAATTTGATAAATGTCGAAATTCGAAGTTGAGGGACAAAGCACATTGCGTGCGAGTAATGTAGTTCGGTTACTTACAAGTTTTTTGACACAAATAATGATGGACGTTGAAAACTAGAATACCACATCGAGATTTTGTGAATCGATGAGACACATTTTCAATGCGAATTTGTCACTTTTAGATTAAAAAGGATAAATTTGAAACTTGGAAATACACTTTCTTCAGCCATTCCATCCAGAGGAGCAGGAGGATCTCAGCCTACAAAGCAGTGTACCAACTGTGTGAAACAATGAACCCACCAGGCAAATATAAATGAATAATGCTAAAATAGGCTAAAATAGGACTAATGCTGAACTAAGTATAATAAATCTAATTGATAAATCGATTGAAATGACAAACTTGACAAATAAAAATTAAAACTATCAAAATCGACAGGGTAAGCCAGGGCAACTGTGAACACAAGCACCAGCGCTCCAAGCGGCAGCAACCAAAACAAGTGGTGACACACAAGCACCAGCGCTCCAAGCGGCGGTGACCAAAACAAGTGGTGACTGCAAATGCCAGATTCAACAACGGTAAAAAATCAATTTTATGAAAATCGATGTACATGTAACTGGATTCAGGGGTGCCCAGCCCCCCTCAAGGGCAATGGCTCACGCCCCCCCCAATCCAAGTGTAATGTCCCCCCCCCAATCCAAGTGTAATGTCCCCCCCCCCAAACTACCCCAATTACCAACCCTTAAGTTTTTAACATTAGTCAGTGTATGACAATAAAATTCACATCTTACATTCGAATCTTCCAAAGGACATTATTTACCTTTGATCTTGTGAGGACTTCTTTCTGTTTTCATAATATTGTAAAAATATATACCATCGTTTTTTATCTCTTTTAAAATAGAAATAAAGTATCTTTTTGATATTATTTTTGAGACTAGCAATGCACCAGTTCTTGTTCGGGAGGACTAGAAAGAACTACATTACATCAGGAAAAACTACATATTTTATTATGATAACTACATATTTTATTAGGATATTAAATATAAGTAAGGGAGGCTTTGCTTTTTAAATGTTAAGGTTACTTATAAAAGTTGAATAATAATATCATTGATAATTCTTTATTGCAAAAGAATATTGCATAGCAATTTTGGTAAACATTCATACAAATTTGGAAAGATTTTATTCATACAATATAATATAATGTCGGCAAGTTCAGGTATTCTAAATCCTATACTATTAAACGAGCAATTTCTGTTTAGATGTTTAGATTTTAAGATGTTTATATGTTTGTATTTCACCGGATCTCAAAAACGACTCTAATGATTCTCACGAAATTCATAACATAGTAGGTTTATAATATAAAAATTTGATTGCACTAGGTCTCATCCCTGGGGAGACTCGCTGAAGAATTTAGAAAAAGAATTTATTCATCCTTGGAAAAACAGCTGATAATTTAGTCGTCTGTTGATGATGGAAGTGATTGAGCGAGTGCATGTGTGTGGGACTGAGACAAAATTATGACTCAGCTGTTGAACTTTTGTACCTAATTCAATCAGGTACTTAGTGGCAGTAGTACAAAAGCCGGTTAAATTTCAATCCTGATTAATTCCAGTAGAACCAATCAGATAAGCTATCTTTTTGAGATGGTCTTCTGTGATTTGGTTCACGTGACATTAATCAGGATTAAAATTTAACATGCTTTTTTGAGAGAAATTTTTGCATTCCTCTGCGAATTAATCTCAATCCACTGTGATTAGATAGAACCTTTCTGTATGAACTATGAATATTTATTATAATTTATTCTTTCCTAATAATTGTTATATGCTTTTGTAGGTACTCCAGAGCGGAGCTCGTGCCCCGATATTTATCATAAATTGGAATAGGTTGTCACTGAAGTTGTGTTGTTGGTAGTATTCACTTTTTAACATTACAGGAGTAAATAACACAAGTCGAACAAAATATATCTTTGAATGGTTTGGTTTTTGGAATAAAGATATCATCTGAACAAGTACATTTTATAAATTCTATCTATTAATACCAAATATTGGGGCACCGAGCTTTGCTCGTTATTTATTCATTGATAAACAGAACTCAATTCTTTAAAATGATTGGGGAAGGACTAACAGGCACAACCCAAAACTGTTTCTTCCCCGAATTTTGATTTATTCACTATAAAATTTATAGTTAGAATATTTAATATTCCAAAAAGTAGGTTATGTTTCATACACTTGAATTCAAGTGAAATTTTCAGTCCAAATATTCGAAAACATAAAAGTTCTAATTTAGATTGTTTACATACCAAATTGAATAACAAAATAACACTCACTAATCCCTTGGAACTGTAAAATAATGATTAACTTTAAATATCATGATATATACCATCTCATGTCAACAAATCAGATTACTGTATTTTGATCGAGTCAAATAAAATTTCTAGATTTCTCGCGAGATACGGTAAGCTAATTGATTACACAGCTGATCTCCCACACAGGCACACGCATCTTCTGTTATTGACAGATGACGAAATCATCATCTGTTTTTCCGAGGATGAATTATCCTTTTCATGTCTTTCAGGGAGTTTTCTCAGGGATGAGACCTAATGCAATCGAATTTTGATATCATAAACCTACTATATTCTGAATTTCATGAAAATCGTTAGAGCCGTTTCCGAGATCCGTTGAACATAAATAACCAGATAGCCAGATAACCAGATATAAAAAAGAAAAATATAAACAGATATACATAAATTGCTCGCTTAATATAATAGGATAACAACTTATAGTCCAGTCAAATGGTCGTTTTTCAGGAAACAGCCCCGAAAGAATTTTTTTTGATGGCTCTATATATATTTTGGGGTGCTGAATTCTAATCTGAAATTTGCTGACACGCCAGAGGGCGACTTCACCCCCAAAAATTTTGGAATTTTTTTAAGTTTTCCATCCAATCTCGAGAACCTTGAATTTTTCGAGAAAAAGCATTCTCCATAATTATAATATTAAAGATAATAAAATTTCCAATGAATTGAGTGGTCACGCAGGACTACTTTTTGGATTTTATGTCTGAAGTGTTCCACAAGATACGCAACTTTGAATGTGCGAGAAATTTGTGATATTTCCCCCATTTTCACAGTCTCGCATATGCAACGTTGCGTATCTTGTGGAACACTTCAGATAAAAATTCAAAAAGTGGTAGAGGTTGTGATGAATTTTCCCCTCTTTTCACTCCCATGAAATATAGCCTACTTCGGTTTTCAATACCGTTCAAAAGTTACAGCCAATTGAATAATGATCTTTATTTTCTCATTTTCCTTGCGATTTTACTGTTATTAAAGAGTCTCTAAAATACCTGTTCGTTTTTACTGTATAATTATATGATAATAGAAAGCTTTATTAAAAACAGCCATAACTTCCTTGTTTTCAGATATTTTCGAAAACGGGACTTACGCTTTAAAGAATTTGGGGTCGCTGAATCCAAATCCGAAATCAGAAATCTTCCATCTATATTTTTAAGGAAGTTAGACTTTGAGAAAAAGTGATGAGTCATACTTTTGAGCAAACGTCGGCGTTGTTGTTAGATCTTGCCTCTGCTTGCCTCGAGGGGAAAAGACGTGACAAAATGAGGTTCCTGGACAGGAGTCACCATGTGAAAGACACGATTTGACTCAATGTACTTCGACAACAAAACGTAAACACTGTTTAGTGTTCAAGTTGCACGTCTCCTATCGTGTGAAAGTAGCCTAACAGCCAAAGAAAGTCAGTCTTACCAAGCAGTGTTGCGTGTAATGCAGTGTTATGTTTTGTTCACGTTCGTTTCATTTTGTGTGTTTTGTTTATGTTTAATTTATTTTCCATGTTTCGTTTATGTTTGTAATCCTTTTCATATTCATTTATTTTATGGCTTGAGGGCAGAATGGCCGAGTGTAGGATATGAGATTGTAGCGATGGCAATTCTATTTTGACGTATGATGTTATCATCATATGAAAGTAATCATGTGATTAATTCCATAAGCAACATCGTTAATGAAATAAATGAACAATTTAGTTTTTATGAGAAAAGCTCAATGTATATATAGATCAAGAAAATGTAAAATGTGAATGTGTGAAATTGATAAAAGTTATTGATTTGTAACAATATATGGATTTTTTGAATAATATTCAACATCTATAATGTACTGAGAATTTGACATCCAAGTACAAAAAAGATATTCACAAGTTTGAAAATTTCGTTTTTTATGATGAAGCAACTAAGGTTTATTTACAGTTGTAAAGTTGCAATACTTATTCATAATATGGAAGGAATAATGGGATATTATTCAATTGCTGGTAAATCCATACAAATTAAATGATAATAATTATTCTTTTGGTGCTGTCTAACATTCTGGAGAGCCTAGCGCAGGCGACAGTTGAGGCCTATTTTTCAGGAGTCCTCTGCCGTCGCAGGTCTCGACTGTCGGGGCTGTACAGAAATTAGAGTGGCCTCAACTGTCGCCTAACGCAGGCGACATTTGAGGCCACTTTTTCAGGAGTCCTCTACCGTCGCTGGCCTCGAATGTCGCCGGTCTCTACCGTCGCTGGTCTCGACTGTCGCAGGACTCTTCTGTCGTTTGCCTCGTTTCACATCGGCCCTTCATTTTCAGAGAAGTTCTCTTTTATCTTCTTGATTGCAGCATACTTGAACGGTAATGTGGACTGTACCTATTTCGTTTGATAAAATAATACTACAAATCGAGGGAACTCTAACCTTTAACAACCAATTTTGATTGAACATGAAACATGCTTAAAAATTGAAAAATCACTCATCATCTCCTTCCGTTTTAATATACGAATGAGTTAATACCTTATTTGCGAGGTGGGTAGTGGGTAGAAGATCATTGGATAGATAGGAAAACCCCAGGATATGAATTCGCTAAATAAGTAAGTATTTGAGTACCGTCAAACCGGCTAACTTGGGACAGTAGTCTAACTTGGGACAGTTTAACCCCTTCCCTCCAATTCCAACTTACCAGCTGTCTGTGCAATTCATTCCGAGTTCTGGCATTGTGGATTTGTTGGGAACACATCATTGAAAATATTTAATAACGTTTTGAACATCTAATTAACAGCTAAGATACTTTTTAACAGTAATAACAATCTACTATCACTAACCTAGAAATTCAACCTTTAATAACTTCTATTGTGAACACTCAATTATTAAACACAATTATTTTATACATTATTCAATTATTTTACAGTTGAAGTAATTTCATTATGAATATTGTAGATGAGACGGTGGCACTTTCTCATAACTATGTAAGCTAATGCCTTCACCAAATATGTAAGCGAATGGTGGGAAGAAACAGAAAAACTATAGTTTTCGGTTTTTATTTAACATAAAAAATTATTCAATACGAATATTCCAATATGAAACGGTGCGATACGGAAAACAATTGTAATTGAGATAAAGGAAAGATTACAACTATAATCAACAATCAAAATTTCTGATTATAATAATCAGATAATAATTTAAGGGCTACTCGCTTAGCTGATCTGTGTTCGTTCAGTTTTTTTATAATAAAACCAAAATTACTATTTAGAATTATGGGTCTGAAAAATAAAAAATGTACAATTAACTATTGTCTTACTTTACCTTAAAAATTGTCCTTTGGCCTGAATCCTCAAGGTCCGGTTAGACCACTCCCGATTTTCAAATAAAAAAAAAATATATATAAAAAAAGCTTTGCCAGTTGATTGAATCAATAACACCAGCTTTCCCTACAAGATTCAAATCCTGAAAACACAATTATGTAGGTTTAAACTGCCCGAACTGTGACAGCCAACAATTGAATTCTCAAGACAGAATCCTTCAGGCAACCAATGCCTTAACTCAACAACCAACTTCACAAACGGTTCAAAAAATACTGGCCTCGAAAGAAAAATTAGAAATCATTTTATTTGAAAAAAACATGCAGCCTTGATTCACAGACCAAAAGTCAACTCACTCTTGTTTGTATGGCATGGAACTAAAAACCATAATATTGCCTTCATGAAACGTGATAAAACACACGTTTCATCTTTGCACATTGGAGATCTTCTCGCTTTATCAATTACATTTAATAATTAAATCCGCGACTAGATCTTCAATTCACAAAATAATATTTCAAAAATTGAATGGGTTTTGATGTCATGTATGACAATATGAAACATATTATTCGAAATCTAATGTCACAAGTCAGCCTTCAACCAATTGTCTTATTTCAGGCAAATATATTGGTGTCCCAAGTTACCCAACCTCTGCGGGTAACTTGGGACACCATATTTTTTATTTGTTTTCAGAACAAGTTGGAATAATAATGAAATTGAATGTATATATTTGAAGTATTATTAAAGACCCAAGTTTTGAACATCATTTGTTGTTCATCGTTTCGTAGCATTTCATAACCTATAACATCTATTTTGAAACTTATTAACAGTATTATTATACTATAAATTTCAAATCTAATAAATTACCTATTATTTTTAACTCTAATTTTTTTCAATTATTTTCATAACATGCTGCTATAAGTGGTTTAACTTTTTTATTTCCGTTCATAAACAGTTCACAACTCTTCAATTACTTTTCAACTCTTGAAATTTAAAATTATTTCTAGCATCAATCTTGCAACCTGAACTCCAGATAATTTTATCACTCAAACTTACCACAATTTTGCAATTATAAATATGTTCTTAAAAACTGTCCTAAATTGACAACTAAATAGTAAAGTATCTTAAATAACATACTAATAAATTAAATAGCATACTATGAGAGTAGCTTAACTGTTATTCTTCAATTACATAAATAGGCTGCAACTCCTCTAATAGGTACTTCTTAACTCGTGAAATCTTAAAATTATTAGAATAAATCTATCAATTTGCAATCCCAACCCGAGATACCGGTAGCTTTATCATTCAAACTTACCACAATTTTTCTCTTATAAATGTCGTTTTAAACCTTAGTCCTACCATAAATTTATAACTGAATAGTAAACTACGTTATAAACTCTCTTGTCTCTTAGACCTATCCTTTTTTGTTTCCATAAAAATCATTTCCGCATTCCTTCATCCTTCCGAGAGATTGTGGAGGGAGCTGATCCTTGATTATAGAGTGTTAGTGAACAGCACGAGCTGTAATAGATCTGCAAAATCGGCAGGCTGCTCTGTAAAGTTTTGTAAACATTGCATCCTGTTATAGTCGCTCTTGGCCCGGATCCGGACGGGGTACGAGCGATTTGATGACAGACTATTTCATTACAGCAAAGTTTCACCTGTATTTTCTCAAGGTTTTCAAGGATTCCATTACAAGAGCTTTTTCTTTATTTATAACTTTTCATTGCATATTTGCAGATATACTTAGCTGCTCCTAATTTTTCAGCATATCCCTTGCCTGATTTCCTTTCCCTTCCTAAATCATAAAAACGAGAGGTACTTTCAGTTTAATAATTGTCAAAAAATAGACTTAAATAGAAATTCTCAACAGTAAAAAAACATTGTCACTACATTTTCAAGCCGTACTTTAAACGCAAAATACAGAATGTTCCAGTAACTGTGAATAACCACATTTCTCCTTAAAAATTAAAACAAGATAAAGCAAGTTTTATTTTAATAGAGTAAAAAACAGAATATTTTTCATTAACTGAATGACAGTTGATAGTCGGTGTAGTACTGGATTTATAACACGATCAACCATGAAATTGATGGAAACCACAACTAGTAAGGGGAATCGCGCAGTTTTCCTTCATAATTATAAATTCAGAAAAGACAGGATCTTAACTGATGGAAGTACTATATTTGGCGATGTCTAAATAAATTGTGTAACATTTCCCTGAAAACGAACTTGGATCTTGTTCTCTTGTCTGATGAAATTTGAAGCATGATCATTTACCGCCACAGACATCTCGATTACTGATAATGATAGTTCATTATCGCTGAATGAAACAACGGTTCACGATAACGATGCTGCTCTTGATAAATCCATCAACCCACCTGTTGACACTTCTGATAATAATATAATATTCCCAGGATTGAAGTAGCAGTGCCCAATCAATTTTTCCGCGATAAATGCATTTAAATCTTCAACTTGGTGCCAACCTAACAAAGTCAACTCAACTTAATGCCAACCTGACAAAATTATCAATTTAGTTGCCAGTTAACAACTGTTTCGAAGAGGTACTCTATCTAGATTATAGTTCTATAGTAACATATGATATGGAAATCTCAATTATAATTAAGAGATTGGGAGAAGAAGAATATACATGCTAAAAGACGAACTTTAAACCCTTAAAAACAACCCTTAGAGTTAAAATATTGCCAAAAGATTTCTTAGTGCGCCTCTAAAGGGCCAACTGAACATACCTACCAAATTTGAACGTTTTTGGTCCGGCAGATTTTTAGTTATGCGAGTGAGTGAGTGAGTGAGTGAGTGAGTGATGAGTGAGTGAGTCAGTCAGTCAGTCAGTCAGTGAGTGAGTGCCATTTCGCTTTTATATATATAGATCAGCAGTTCCAGTAGACTTTAATAAAACCAACTCATGTAGTACTCCTATAAATATGGATTCTCCGACACATTCGAATTATATCGATTTGCGTAACGACAATGACTTAACAGTAATATAACTGCGAAAGGAAATGAGTGAATTAGTTGAAAAAATGTCCATTTTGAAACAGCAATGGAATGATGCAATAGAACATTCAATAGATACAGATAGGAAGCTAATGGAAAGTAATAAAATAGTGGATCAAATGAAAGTGAGCATAGAGGTTTTGGAAGTAGAAAACACTGCACTGAAGAGTGAGAAAAAGTGTATGGAAATTGAGCTCCAGGATCTCAAGAATTTTTATATGTCAGGTGACACAATATTTAATCACTCGTCAAACACATCCATTACTGTTACAGAAAACTCCTTTGCAATCCTAAATGATAATGCTATGGTGACAGTGATGACAAGTAAAATGAACCAATGCAAGAAAATACGAGCACAAAACCGGCAACAAGGAGCAACAAGGTCAAAGGCGGAAAATAATATAATAATAATAATAATAATAATAATAAGAAAGGTAGAGCATTGCTTTTGACTTCCAGCCATGGAAGAGAGTGCAGCAACCTACTGAACGACAGGTTAAAAAACAAATTTAATGTTCAGAGCTTTTTCAAACCGGGTGCTCCTATTGAAGCAGTGGTGGAGTCGGCTGGAGAGCAAATTAGAGATTTTGGTAAAAATGATTATCTAATAGTGCTGGGTGGTTCAAACATCATTGACAAACCAAATCTAGATCATCTTCCTCAAGTATTAGGAAAAATGAAAGAAATTGTGCCACTCAGCTTGAAAACGAACGTCATAATCAGCACAATACCAGGTAGGTACGACAGGCCATAGTTGAATCAAACTTTTAAGAAAACAAATAAAGCAATACATGATACCATCAACAGCCTAAAAATAAAAATTCCAAACAACTAGGGGTATGTTCCCTAAATGAGAGGTTGAAAAGAGCAAACTTCACTAGTCAGGGACTACATCTAAACAGATCTGGTAAAATAATTTTTTGTGATAGGTTGGCAGAGATGATTGAGAGTTGTTTGCAATCTCCTGTCACGGAGACACTAGAGGGAGTTAGAAACAGATATTTTTTAATGAATTGGCTCAGAACAGGAAAAGGAAAGTAGATTACCAGAATAGCATTAGTGTATGGAACTCTTTTAACGGTAATGAAGATAGTATAGCTTCTAGGCAGTCGGGTTTGGCATCTCTCAGAAGGAAAGGTACTCCAGCAGTTTTTAACGAAGAAATTTTCACTGTCTTTCACCAAAATATCCAATACATTAGAAACAAAATTGACAGACTTGAAGTATTCTTAAAGCAAGAAACTCCGGATATAGTGATTTTAACTGAACATGGCTTAAAAGAAGAGGAATTTCACAAGCAAACTTGCAGCACTATTCATTGAAGGCAGTGTATTGTAGGGAATCTCATCGTAGTGGTGGTGTATGTATATTTACCAATAAATCTAAAAGAATGGAAATAAGTAATCTGGAGTATGTAAATAAACTTTCTCGGAAATGGATCTAGAAGCAACGGGTTTGAGAATAAAAATTGAAAATACTGAGGTGGCTGTCCTGGGTATTTACAGGTCACCAAATGGTAATTGGGAAGATTTTTGTATGAATTTCAATGAAATTTTAGAAACTACCACAAATCGTTATTCCAAAGTAATTGTAGAGGATGATTTTAATACAAATTTTGCAGTGCGAAACAAGATGACGCATGCTATTAAAGATATTATAAATATGAATAACTTAGAAATAAAAGTGCAAATGGCCCTTAGGGATATAACTTGGTGTAAGCATTCGACTTACCACTGACCAGCTGGCTAGTGATTTTCTACTTCTTCTATTTTTGATTAATTTGAGTAAATTTTCTTTCAGCTGCAAATTCATAACTTCTGAGTAAAGAAGTGTTTTCCTAATAGTGTCAGAGCATGGAGTTTTTTTCCAAAAGTTTTTTAACAGTTTTTCTTGGTGTGTATTTTTCGTTAGGAGACTTTTTGGTGTGATGAAGCCATTGCTTCAAATTTCATGAAATGATACTTCACTCTTGTTTTTTGTAGTTTTTCGTTCTTCAACTCTAGATCTTCAATATTTTTCTATAGTTTTTGTCCATTTTTTCCTTTTATTTTTTCTACTCGATAATCGAGACGTAGAAGAACAAGGTACATATTCCATAACTGGGCTCCCTGGAGGTGTATTAACTTCAAGGTGTTCCAATAGTCCTTTATTGGAACACTTTTCAAGTTTATTTCGATACGTTTTGGAGTTTTTTTCCATATTTTTCTGGTTTTCCTTTGTTCTCTTTGAGACATTTCATTTATGCTTTTCCTTTGATCTTATTTCCTCTCTCAGTCTTTTCGTTTCACTTCTTCATGCTACTCCGGGTCTAATTTATGTTTATCTCTCGCTTGCATAGATTTCTTTTTTGCTTCCCTTCTCTTCATCATGTAGCTTTCTGTATTAGGTAGTTTTTTTGCCATTTTTCAGTAAACCTGTCAGAATAGATCATATATGAATTAAAATTACAAGATAACTATCCAACAATCGGAGTAGTCCTATAATTTTTTAGAAATTTTATCTCACATAGGTTATTGAACGTGTATTTTTATAATAAAAATAATATCAAACTACATACACTAAAACCTTGCTTCGCGTTTTTTCGAATATGCGTTATTTCTGAAATAATACTAATTTTCAAATTAGTATTTTTGAAGTTTTTTTTCTATCAACTTGCGTCTTTAGTGTCTATAGTGAACAGAAAAAAGGCTGTGCAACAAGTTTTAGGATTGTATTTCGTGAAAAAATGATAATCAAGACTTATCATCATGTCCATGGACACTTCAAGTCCATGGACATGATGTCCATGGAAATATGTTTTCTATGAAAATATTTTCTCACATCTTCACAAATGAGGATAGAAAACTGCAAAATGAATATGGAAAGTGAAAATAGCTGACTGAATGAGTGTACACTATTGACAATCATGATTTTAATATTGATTTAATATTCTTACCTTGACCAGACACCAGACGTTACTAACTTTACTAAGGTAATTCCCATAAAAGCAGCAACATTAACAACTAATAATCACAACAGACCAACTCAGTTTAGATCCAAGATGGCTTCCCTTCTTCTCCAATTAGTACTGCTGGATTCAAATAAGAAACTAATTACCACAATGTAAGTGGTTGATCTCGAAGTTAATGACTAAAATTGCGTTTGAATCTACAACATTTTCCGGGAAAATTGTTCCATGATCTCAAATTCTTACTATAAACTGCTGGTTTGTATTGCCCACTACTCTGTTTCTCAGTGCTGTACCTTCAATGTTTCAATGATGTTATCCCAATATTTCTTCGTCAACGTTGATCAG
>NC_052504.1:41292040-41334333 GCF_014356525.2 Nilaparvata lugens | reverse complement strand
CAACTATGAATATGAAAAGAGTTGAATATGAATTCAACTCTGACCATTCTCACTTCCATTTCCTCCTTATTGTTATGTTATCTGTCTCTCTACACACACACACATTCTCTCTCGTTCTCACTCTCCCTCTCAATTCATTTTGTTTAATCAATCAATCTCTCTCTCTCTCATTCTCTCTCTCTCTCTCTGAGAGAATGAAACAATGTATATCTGTCGGTGACAAAAAGTCTACTTGGAAAAACGTTATGCATGGAGTACCACAAGGTTCAATTTTAGGCCCTTTCCTCTTCACTTTGTATGCTAATGACCTTTCTTCCATTATCAAATTCTCCAGTTTCCATACTTATGCAGACGACCTTCAAATCTATTTAAGCTGTCCCATAACAAAAATTAATGAAACAGTTGGAATGATGAATCAGGATATCAATTCGATAGTGGAATGGACAAAGAAAAATGGCCTTAAGCTTAATCCCATCAAAACACAACCCATTATAATTGGATATTCTCGTCTTATAAACAATATTGACCTTGAGTCGATTCACAAAATTAGTGTAGATGGTAATGACATTCCTTACTGTAGCTCAGTTAAAAATTTAGGCATTATTATGAATAATACTCTTGACTGGTCAGAACAAGTGAACAAAACTTGTAAAAAGGTATTCTCAGCCATGCATGCATTGAAGAAAATGCAAGATATTCTCCCTAGAAACATTAAATTATTATTGGTTCAATCTCTCATCTTTCCACATTTGATGTATTGTAATTCTGTTCTTAACGATATGCAAGTCACTCTGAATGATAAACTACAGCGTTGCCAAAATTATTGTCTACGTTTCGTCTACTCTCTCCAACGCCATGATCATATCACCCCAGCCCACATTGCTAGTTCAACATTAAAGCTTCCCAATCAAAGGCTTTTTCGAATAGTCAAGCTTGTTAGAGATATCTTGAAATACGGTAATCCGAACTATTTTAAAGATGATTTCAAATTTGTCTCTGAAGGTAGGAGGATAGATGCTTCACATACTAGAACTGGAGAAAGTACTTTAAGGATACCCAATCATCGAACTACTATTTTCACAAAATCCTTCTTAGTCAGTGCCTGTTATGCATGGAATGCACTTCGTGTTTCTATCAGGTCCATCGAGAGCCGAGCGAGCTTCATCCTGACTTTAAAAAAACATCTTTTGGAACAAATGACTGAAACTGTCCGGCCCTAGAACGATCACATGACAACCATCCCCCACCCATCCCACAAATACAAAACTTTAAACCTGTTATAGAACGAATTGTATATATATATATATATATTATATATATATATATATATATATATATATATATATGTTTTACTTTTCTTCTTCATCTCTTCTCCCTGTCCCCTTATTTTTCTCTATTCTCTCTTCCTCCAGGACAGAGCTTTCTGATATCTTATAATAATTATAACAATTAATCTGTCATTCTCCAATTATCTACTAATTTTTCTTTTTCTTTATTGCATTGATAATACTGTACTATTTTGTTCATGATACTATCGTTCATTTTGTTTAATTATCTGGATATATTTGCAATGCTGTTTTTGTGCAATGGGTCTGTCGAGACCTAGCACACTATCAATAAAATCAATCAAGCAATCAATCTCTCTCTCTCTGTTTCTCACACAGACACACACCAACTTTTAATTCACAAAGCATAGCAGTAGATAGAGAATTGAACGTTTAATACTGCAAAGCCTCAACCATCTCCCAATAAGTACGGTATAGAACTCTACATCTTATGTAAGATAATAATTGAAATACTATGAAAAATTCATTGATTGAAAAACGTTGTCATACTCAATATTATCCTCTAAAAATAGAGACAAAAAGATTGTGATTCAATTTCAGCTTCCTCAATAAAATTTCACACAAGTAGACAAAAATAAGTTCATTTTTATTGAATAAAAAATTGAAATATGTTTATTCTACAGCTAATAGAAATTTTAGGGAAACACTGGTATTATTATTGTACAGTAGTAGTACTTTCTTGCTATAGGTTCAACCAAATTCTTCATAGAAATATAATTCTTCATTAATAACATTAAGTGCTCACAGAGTTTTTATTTTTGACTATTTTAGAGTTCCCGCAAACTATTTAACTAATTCGAGGGCGCTGAATCCGAATCTGAAATCAAAATTTTGCTATCTCGATTTTCAGGCGATTTCAATTTTTGATAATTACACGTGCCCGGCCGGGAGAGCCTACACACTCACGGATTTCGCCAGATCCGAGCCGAGCCGAGCCGCGCCAGTAGCCCTGGACGGATTTGGCCTAGCTCGGCTCGGCCTGGCTCGGCTCGCAATAAAATCGCCTACACACTCACGGATAGATAGATAGATAGATAAAGAATTTATTTTTCATTCAAAAAACAATACAAAATAAGATCAAATTAAATACAATATCATTTGTCACCAATCAATACCATAGTTCATAATAATCCGAAAATTCTTAGGCATAGCCGAAGCCGTCAGCCAGAGTTGATCGTTATTTTATCTATATCTCATCCTTATCTTCTAGTTTTTGTCGAAGTTCTCACAGTACAGAGTGAACGGGCTACACAATGTCATGCGATAGCACTCAATAAACTTTATAAGGCAACTGGGAAGTTGGCACTAAATATCAGTCACTCATAGCACATTAGTCCGTCTATGCTTGGAATCTTATCATTTTCAGTTCATTTGAGAAACCTGAATCATTATCATAGAGATGTACTACACATTGATACAAAGTAAATTATTCTTACTTATTAATCGAACATACAAATAATTCTTTATGAAATGAAGTGATACAATGATAATTTGAACAATAAATAATCATCTTCAATAATAAACCGATGAACTCAATCATACATGTCCAGAGCTATATGTACAGTTTTCGGTTTGGGAACAATATTTACAATGACATATTTATTTTCTATAATCCACAAGTATTATTATAGTACAGCTATTCTTAGAAATTAAATTCATCCACAAGGAGCTTTCTATATCTCAATGTTACATTCACATATCCCGCTAGACACACTCACGGATTTCTCCCGAGCCGAGCCAAGACAGGCCAAATCCGCGAGCCAAATCCGTAGGTATATAGGGCCATTCACTCAATTCATCCCATTAATGATTAATCTATGAGTATATCTTTGAAAGGCTGAGTACCGAATAACTGAAATTACACACAGCCCAAACTACTGAGCCTACAAATTTGAAATGTTGCACAATTGTTTATGGTAGCCCCAAGGCACCCACTAAGAAAGGATTTTCGCACAGAAAAATCATAAGATACTTCTTTGTTCAGCTACCGAAAAAACTTAGATCCACCCAGAAAAATTCCGACTGGGTTAACAAGGGGATCCAGGAGGGGGAATTTTTTATGTAAAATCACATAACAGCCCAAACTACTTGCCCTACAAACTTGAAATTTTGCACAAAAATATTCTTCATACCTACTAGACGCGCACTAAGAATGGATTTCAAGATATTTTGCCTCTAATAATTGCAAAGGATCAAAGAAAGGATCGATCTCATTGATCGCAGCCGGCTGCGATGTATTCAGGCTTCACACGTTCTCGGCTACTGTCAGGGGTTCTCGGTAGCTGCGTTCTCGTCCTCCCCATGCCCCACCATCAATACAGCTTTAACGGAAATTTGCGCATTTGAAATATTATTGTTTTTAAAGTGAGGTTATTCTTATTCTTGTGAGTTGGTAATCGTGTTTTTACAGTGTTTTTTTTAAGTAAGTTGGTAGTGAGGATACACTAAAAATATTATACAAGAGGTGAAATTGGAAAGAATTCTTTCAAGTTCTCTGCCTTTTGTATGTGAGTTCAGAGGAAAATTTTCAACTTGAAACGAACTGACTCAACTGGAATCACATACTCTCGGTTCCTAACAGAGCACATGATTAGAGTTCGTTAATACCATTTTGTTTACAATATTTCAGTCAGTATTTTCTAAATTTTCTGTAAGTTTGTAAATGAATGAATAATATCAGGGGACCGAGCTTTGCTCTGGAGTGTAAAAGCATAGACAATTTGTAATGAAAGATTGAATTTATAGTTTATATTGATTTATTCATTTTTCAGTTGTACAATTATTTTTACAGTTATATGAGGAGGCACAACAGGCTTATGCGCAAAACTGTCCCTTTTCAAATTTATACTACAGTCCAAATCAAAATCTAGTTTAAGCTACTATCACTCATTGAAAAAAATAACAGTTTATTCACACTCCAAAAAACAAACACATCATCAATTACAAATAGATGTGGTATACTATGAATTCGATTTAGAATGATATACTATGTTTGCTACAGTATTTGTTAACAAACTAGGTACTATTCTACACTAACAACATCTAGTTACTATTTTGGACTTTCTGAAGTAAACATGTTTTCTAAAAAAAAGAGAAATGAACAAAAATAAGTTTTTCTTGCTGAATTATTCTTCTCGTGAGATCAGCTGAGGAATAACTCACACATGCACTCACTGACTCACTCCCATTACGGTATCGACAGACGACAAAATTAATCCTTTTAATGTCCTTCAGCGAGTTATCCCAGGGTTGAGACCTAGTGCAATCGAATTTTCATATCATAAACCTACTTTGTTTCGTGAGAAACCAAATTTCGAAAGAGCCTTTTTCGAGATCTAGTCACATACAGACATATAAACATCTAAACATATAGACATATGAGCAGAAATTGCTCGTTTAATAGTATAAGATAGGCTACAAAGAGTAAGTTATTCCTTTATCTAACCCATAACTAGCGGAATGTATTCAATAGGTATTTAGTCACATTGGAATTGTTTTGAGACGTGACTGGAGAACAGTCGTTTTCAGGTTGAAGATTACTTAAAGCATTATTAGTGGCAGGTTGTTGTTGCCATACACATCAAAATGACCTTGTGTTAATTCCCCCATACATTTTAACCTCTTCACATTGGATGCCCCTCCATATGTATTCCCAGTATGAGGAACACAAATTATATACACTTCAAATTGAAAAGGATATATATCTTTCGCCACTTCCAACTCAAATGAAGTATCATATGTGTAGGGCCTTTTTTTATTATTTACTATTTTACAAAGGCGACTTTCTAGAAGTATTTTAAGCCTAGGTGATGATGATGGGATGAATGATAATACAATGAAGGTAGAGTTATGAATGAATACAAATTATAGGTTATGCTATCCACTTGAATTGATTTGAGTCCACTTTTCAGTTCAAAAATAAATAGACTAGAAACTTTGAATTTGATTTGATTAAAACCCGAATATGATAGAATTATTACATTCAATAAACTCTCAGAACTTGAAAATATTGATTTATTAAGAAAAATTTTGAACCAGAAATAAAGCACAAACTAATTCACTGAAAGCACAGCTTAAGCCGCGTTTACACCAAAGAGGATTATTATGCATGGACATGGTTCAAATTTATGCATGGCTCCAAACTCTGGTAAGGCTGACACTCTTGGTTCATGGAGTAAATGTGCAGCCTTTCCCAGTTGGTAGAAGTATGAGTAACAATCTCAGCACGCACCTTACGGGAATGAGAAGTATATCCATACATAGCATAATTATGATAATGCTGAAAAAAGACAGGCTCCATTACCAGGAATACTATGAACTATATGAGGGACCGGTAAGCCATTAATTTCAATCATTTCCACACCTTCCATTTCGAGAAAAATCGTTTTACTACAACAATTCACTACAGCTAGAGAATTTTCATTTGACTTATTTTTTTGGTAATTTTTTGAGGCCTCTTCAAATGTTCTTTCCTAGTTTCATTGGAAAATCTTTTCCTATTCTTAGGTCTTCTTTTTCTAGTTGAAGGTTTTAATTTTATCAATTACTGAAAAAATTGGTCATTGGAAGGAACTAGTTAGTCATTAACTTCGAGATCAACCACTTACATTGTGGTAATTAGTTTCTTATTTGAATCCAGCAGTACTAATTGGAGAAGAAGGGAAGCCATCTTGGATCTAAACTGAGTTGGTCTGTTGTGATTATTAGTTGTTAATGTTGCTGCTTTTATGGGAATTACCTTAGTAAAGTTAGTAACGTCTGGTGTCTGGTCAAGGTAAGAATATTAAATCAATATTAAAATCATGATTGTCAATAGTGTACACTCATTCAGTCAGCTATTTTTCACTTTCCATATTCATTTTGCAGTTTTCTATCCTCATTTGTGAAGATGTGAGAAAATATTTTCATAGAAAACATATTTCCATGGACATCATGTCCATGGACTTGAAGTGTCCATGGACATGATGATAAGTCTTGATTATCATTTTTTCACGAAATACAATCCTAAAACTTGTTGCACAGCCTTTTTTCTGTTCACTATAGACACTAAAGACGCAAGTTGATAGAAAAAAAACTTCAAAAATACTAATTTGAAAATTAGTATTATTTCAGAAATAACGCATATTCGAAAAAACGCGAAGCAAGGTTTTAGTGTATGTAGTTTGATATTATTTTTATTATAAAAATACACGTTCAATAACCTATGTGAGATAAAATTTCTAAAAAATTATAGGACTACTCCGATTGTTGGATAGTTATCTTGTAATTTTAATTCATATATGATCTATTCTGACAGGTTTACTGAAAAATGGCAAAAAAACTACCTAATACAGAAAGCTACATGATGAAGAGAAGGGAAGCAAAAAAGAAATCTATGCAAGCGAGAGATAAACATAAATTAGACCCGGAGTAGCATGAAGAAGTGAAACGAAAAGACAGAGAGAGGAAATAAGCTCAAAGGAAAAGCATAAATGAAATGTCTCAAAGAGAACAAAGGAAAACCAGAAAAATATGGAAAAAAACTCCAAAACGTATCGAAATAAACTTGAAAAGTGTTCCAATAAAGGACTATTGGAACACCTTGAAGTTAATACACCTCCAGGGAGCCCAGTTATGGAAAATGTAGATGAATATGTACCTTGTTCTTCTACGTCTCGATTATCGAGTAGAAAAAATAAGAGGAAAAAATGGACAAAAACTATAGAAAAATATTGAAGATCTAGAGTTGAAGAACGAAAAACTACAAAAAACAAGAGTGAAGTATCATTTCATGAAATTTGAAGCAATGGCTTCATCACACCAAAAAGTCTCCTAACGAAAAATACACACCAAGAAGAACTGTTAAAAAACTTTTGGAAAAAAACTCCATGCTCTGACACTATTAGGAAAACACTTCTTTACTCAGAAGTTATGAATTTGCAGCTGAAAGAAAATTTTACTCAAATTAATCAAAAATAGAAGAAGTAGAAAATCACTAGCCCAGCTGGTCAGTGGTAAGTCGAATGCTTACACCAAGTTATATCCCTAAGGGCCATTTGCACTTTTATTTCTAAGTTATTCATATTTATAATATCTTTAATAGCATGCGTCATCTTGTTTCGCACTGCAAAATTTGTATTAAAATCATCCTCTACAATTACTTTGGAATAACGATTTGTGGTAGTTTCTAAAATTTCATTGAAATTCATACAAAAATCTTCCCAATTACCATTTGGTGACCTGTAAATACCCAGGACAGCCACCTCAGTATTTTCAATTTTTATTCTCAAACCCGTTGCTTCTAGATCCATTTCCCGAGAAAGTTTATTTACATACTCCAGATTACTTATTTCCATTCTTTTAGATTTATTGGTAAATATACATACACCACCACTACGATGAGATTCCCTACAATACACTGCCTTCAATGAATAGTGCTGCAAGTTTACTTGTGAAATTTCCTCTTCTTTTAAGCCATGTTCAGTTAAAATCACTATATCCGGAGTTTCTTGCTTTAAGAATACTTCAAGTCTGTCAATTTTGTTTCTAATGTATTGGATATTTTGGTGAAAGACAGTGAAAATTTCTTCGTTAAAAACTGCTGGAGTACCTTTCCTTCTGAGAGATGCCAAACCCGACTGCCTAGAAGCTATACTATCTTCATTACCGTTAAAAGAGTTCCATACACTAATGCTATTCTGGTAATCTACTTTCCTTTTCCTGTTCTGAGCCAATTCATTAAAAAATATCTGTTTCTAACTCCCTCTAGTGTCTCCGTGACAGGAGATTGCAAACAACTCTCAATCATCTCTGCCAACCTATCACAAAAAATTATTTTACCAGATCTGTTTAGATGTAGTCCCTGACTAGTGAAGTTTGCTCTTTTCAACCTCTCATTTAGGGAACATACCCCTAGTTGTTTGGAATTTTTATTTTTTAGGCTGTTGATGGTATCATGTATTGCTTTATTTGTTTTCTTAAAAGTTTGATTCAACTATGGCCTGTCGTACCTACCTGGTATTGTGCTGATTATGACGTTCGTTTTCAAGCTGAGTGGCACAATTTCTTTCATTTTTCCTAATACTTGAGGAAGATGATCTAGATTTGGTTTGTCAATGATGTTTGAACCACCCAGCACTATTAGATAATCATTTTTACCAAAATCTTTAATTTGCTCTCCAGCCGACTCCACCACTGCTTCAATAGGAGCACCCGGTTTGAAAAAGCTCTGAACATTAAATTTGTTTTTTAACCTGTCGTTCAGTAGGTTGCTGCACTCTCTTCCATGGCTGGAAGTCAAAAGCAATGCTCTACCTTTCTTATTATTATTATTATTATTATTATTATTATTATTATTATTTTCCGCCTTTGACCTTGTTGCTCCTTGTTGCCGGTTTTGTGCTCGTATTTTCTTGCATTGGTTCATTTTACTTGTCATCGCTGTCACCATAGCATTATCATTTAGGATTGCAAAGGAGTTTTTTGTAACAGTAATGGATGTGTTTGACGAGTGATTAAATATTGTGTCACCTGACATATAAAAATTCTTGAGATCCTGGAGCTCAATTTCCATACACTTTTTCTCACTCTTCAGTGCAGTGTTTTCTACTTCCAAAACCTCTATGCTCACTTTCATTTGATCCACTATTTTATTACTTTCCATTAGCTTCCTATCTGTATCTATTGAATGTTCTATTGCATCATTCCATTGCTGTTTCAAAATGGACATTTTTTCAACTAATTCACTCATTTCCTTTCGCAGTTATATTACTGTTAAGTCATTGTCGTTACGCAAATCGATATAATTCGAATGTGTCGGAGAATCCATATTTATAGGAGTACTACATGAGTTGGTTTTATTAAAGTCTACTGGAACTGCTGATATTATTATATTATTATCAGAAGTGTCAACAGGTGGGTTGATGGATTTATCAAGAGCAGCATCGTTATCGTGAACCGTTGTTTCATTCAGCGATAATGAACTATCATTATCAGTAATCGAGATGTCTGTGGCGGTAAATGATCATGCTTCAAATTTTCATCAGACAAGAGAACAAGATCCAAGTTCGTTTTCAGGGAAATGTTACACAATTTATTTAGACATCGCCAAATTATAGTACTTCCATCAGTTAAGATCCTGTCTTTTCTGAATTTATAATTATGAAGGAAAACTGCGCGATTCCCCTTACTAGTTGTGGTTTCCATCAATTTCATGGTTGATCGTGTTATAAATCCAGTACTACACCGACTATCAACTGTCATTCAGTTAATGAAAAATATTCTGTTTTTTACTCTATTTAAATAAAACTTGCCTTATCTTGTTTTAATTTTTAAGGAGAAATGTGGTTATTCACAGTTACTGGAACATTCTGTATTTTGCGTTAAAGTACGGCTTGAAAATGTAGTGACAATGTTTTTTTACTGTTGAGAATTTCTATTTAAGTCTATTTTTTGACAATTATTAAACTGAAAGTACCTCTCGTTCTTATGATTTAGGAAGGGAAAGGAAATCAGGCAAGGGATATGCTGAAAAATTAGGAGCAGCTAAGTATATCTGCAAATATGCAATGAAAAGTTAAAAATAAAGAAAAAGCTCTTGTAATGGAATCCTTGAAAACCTTGAGAAAATACAGGTGAAACTTTGCTGTAATGAAATAGTCTGTCGTCAAATCGCTCGTACCCCGTCCGGATCCGGGCCAAGAGCGACTATAACAGGATGCAATGTTTACAAAACTTTACAGAGCAGCCTGCCGATTTTGCAGATCTATTACAGCTCGTGCTGTTCACTAACACTATCTATAATCAAGGATCAGCTCCCTCCACAATCTCTCGGAAGGATGAAGGAATGCGGAAATGATTTTTATGGAAACAAAAAAGGATAGGTCTAAGAGACAAGAGAGTTTATAACGTAGTTTACTATTCAGTTATAAATTTATGGTAGGACTAAGGTTTAAAACGACATTTATAAGAGAAAAATTGTGGTAAGTTTGAATGATAAAGCTACCGGTATCTCGGGTTGGGATTGCAAATTAATAGATTTATTCTAAATAATTTTAAGATTTCACGAGTTAAGAAGTACCTATTAGAGGAGTTGCAGCCTGTTTATGTAATTGAAGAATAACAGTTACGCTACTCTCATAGTATGCTATTTAATTTATTAGTATGTTATTTAAGATACTTTACTATTTAGTTGTCAATTTAGGACAGTTTTTAAGAACATATTTATAATTGCAAAATTGTGGTAAGTTTGAGTGATAAAATTATCTGGAGTTCAGGTTGCAAGATTGATCAATTTATGCTAGAAATAATTTTAAATTTCAAGAGTTGAAAAGTAATTGAAGAGTTGTGACCTGTTTATGAACGGAAATAAAAAAGTTAAACCACTTATAGCATGTTATGAAAATAATTGAAAAAAATTAGAGTTAAAAATAATAGGTAATTTATTAGATTTGAAATTTATAGTATAATAATACTGTTAATAAGTTTCAAAATAGATGTTATAGGTTATGAAATGCTACGAAACGATGAACAACAAATGATGTTCAAAACTTGGGTCTTTAATAATACTTCAAATATATACATTCAATTTCATTATTATTCCAACTTGTTCTGAAAACAAATAAAAAATATGGTGTCCCAAGTTACCCGCAGAGGTTGGGTAACTTGGGACACCAATATAATTTGCCTGAAATAAGACAATTGGTTGAAGGCTGACTTGTGACATTAGATTTCGAATAATATGTTTCATATTGTCATACATGACATCAAAACCCATTCAATTTTTGAAATATTATTTTGTGAATTGAAGATCTAGTCGCGGATTTAATTATTAAATGTAATTGATAAAGCGAGAAGATCTCCAATGTGCAAAGATGAAACGTGTGTTTTATCACGTTTCATGAAGGCAATATTATGGTTTTTAGTTCCATGCCATACAAACAAGAGTGAGTTGACTTTTGGTCTGTGAATCAAGGCTGCATGTTTTTTTCAAATAAAATGATTTTTAATTTTTCTTTCGAGGCCAGTATTTTTTGAACCGTTTGTGAAGTTGGTTGTTGAGTTAAGGCATTGGTTGCCTGAAGGATTCTGTCTTGAGAATTCAATTGTTGGCTGTCACAGTTCGGGCAGTTTAAACCTACATAATTGTGTTTTCAGGATTTGAATCTTGTAGGGAAAGCTGGTGTTATTGATTCAATCAACTGGCAAAGCTTTTTTTATATATATATTTTTTTTATTTGAAAATCGGGAGTGGTCTAACCGGACCTTGAGGATTCAGGCCAAAGGACAATTTTTAAGGTAAAGTAAGACAATAGTTAATTGTACATTTTTTATTTTTCAGACCCATAATTCTAAATAGTAATTTTGGTTTTATTATAAAAAAAACTGAACGAACACAGATCAGCTAAGCGAGTAGCCCTTAAATTATTATCTGATTATTATAATCAGAAATTTTGATTGTTGATTATAGTTGTAATCTTTCCTTTATCTCAATTACAATTGTTTTCCGTATCGCACCGTTTCATATTGGAATATTCGTATTGAATAATTTTTTATGTTAAATAAAAACCGAAAACTATAGTTTTTCTGTTTCTTCCCACCATTCGCTTACATATTTGGTGAAGGCATTAGCTTACATAGTTATTGAGAAAGTGCCACCGTCTCATCTACAATATTCATAATGAAATTACTTCAACTGTAAAATAATTGAATAATGTATAAAATAATTGTGTTTAATAATTGAGTGTTCACAATAGAAGTTATTAAAGGTTGAATTTCTAGGTTAGTGATAGTAGATTGTTATTACTGTTAAAAAGTATCTTAGCTGTTAATTAGATGTTCAAAACGTTATTAAATATTTTCAATGATGTGTTCCCAACAAATCCACAATGCCAGAACTCGGAATGAATTGCACAGACAGCTGGTAAGTTGGAATTGGAGGGAAGGGGTTAAACTGTCCCAAGTTAGACTACTGTCCCAAGTTAGCCGGTTTGACGGTACTCAAATACTTACTTATTTAGCGAATTCATATCCTGGGGTTTTCCTATCTATCCAATGATCTTCTACCCACTACCCACCTCGCAAATAAGGTATTAACTCATTCGTATATTAAAACGGAAGGAGATGATGAGTGATTTTTCAATTTTTAAGCATGTTTCATGTTCAATCAGAATTGGTTGTTAAAGGTTAGAGTTCCCTCGATTTGTAGTATTATTTTATCAAACGAAATAGGTACAGTCCACATTACCGTTCAAGTATGCTGCAATCAAGAAGATAAAAGAGAACTTCTCTGAAAATGAAGGGCCGATGTGAAACGAGGCAAACGACAGAAGAGTCCTGCGACAGTCGAGACCAGCGACGGTAGAGACCGGCGACATTCGAGGCCAGCGACGGTAGAGGACTCCTGAAAAAGTGGCCTCAAATGTCGCCTGCGTTAGGCGACAGTTGAGGCCACTCTAATTTCTGTACAGCCCCGACAGTCGAGACCTGCGACGGCAGAGGACTCCTGAAAAATAGGCCTCAACTGTCGCCTGCGCTAGGCTCTCCAGAATGTTAGACAGCACCAAAAGAATAATTATTATCATTTAATTTGTATGGATTTACCAGCAATTGAATAATATCCCATTATTCCTTCCATATTATGAATAAGTATTGCAACTTTACAACTGTAAATAAACCTTAGTTGCTTCATCATAAAAAACGAAATTTTCAAACTTGTGAATATCTTTTTTGTACTTGGATGTCAAATTCTCAGTACATTATAGATGTTGAATATTATTCAAAAAATCCATATATTGTTACAAATCAATAACTTTTATCAATTTCACACATTAACATTTTACATTTTCTTGATCTATATATACATTGAGCTTTTCTCATAAAAACTAAATTGTTCATTTATTTCATTAACGATGTTGCTTATGGAATTAATCACATGATTACTTTCATATGATGATAACATCATACGTCAAAATAGAATTGCCATCGCTACAATCTCATATCCTACACTCGGCCATTCTGACAAATTGGCTTGCCCTCAAGCCATAAAATAAATTAATATGAAAAGGATTACAAACATAAACGAAACATGGAAAATAAATTAAACATAAACAAAACACACAAAATGAAACGAACGTGAACAAAACATAACACTGCATTACACGCAACACTGCTTGGTAAGACTGACTTTCTTTGGCTGTTAGGCTACTTTCACACGATAGGAGACGTGCAACTTGAACACTAAACAGTGTTTACGTTTTGTTGTCGAAGTACATTGAGTCAAATCGTGTCTTTCACATGGTGACTCCTGTCCAGGAACCTCATTTTGTCACGTCTTTTCCCCTCGAGGCAAGCAGAGGCAAGATCTAACAACAACGCCGACGTTTGCTCAAAAGTATGACTCATCACTTTTTCTCAAAGTCTAACTTCCTTAAAAATATAGATGGAAGATTTCTGATTTCGGATTTGGATTCAGCGACCCCAAATTCTTTAAAGCGTAAGTCCCGTTTTCGAAAATATCCGAAAACAAGGAAGTTATGGCTGTTTTTAATAAAGCTTTCTATTATCATATAATTATACAGTAAAAACGAACAGGTATTTAGAGACTCTTTAATAACAGTAAAATCGCAAGGAAAATGAGAAAATAAAGATCATTATTCAATTGGCTGTAACTTTTGAACGGTATTGAAAACCGAAGTAGGCTATATTTCATGGGAGTGAAAAGAGGGGAAAATTCATCACAACCTCTACCACTTTTTGAATTTTTATCTGAAGTGTTCCACAAGATACGCAACGTTGCATATGCGAGACTGTGAAAATGGGGGAAATATCACAAATTTCTCGCACATTCAAAGTTGCGTATCTTGTGGAACACTTCAGACATAAAATCCAAAAAGTAGTCCTGCGTGACCACTCAATTCATTGGAAATTTTATTATCTTTAATATTATAATTATGGAGAATGCTTTTTCTCGAAAAATTCAAGGTTCTCGAGATTGGATGGAAAACTTAAAAAAATTCCAAAATTTTTGGGGGTGAAGTCGCCCTCTGGCGTGTCAGCAAATTTCAGATTAGAATTCAGCACCCCAAAATATATATAGAGCCATCAAAAAAAATTCTTTCGGGGCTGTTTCCTGAAAAACGACCATTTGACTGGACTATAAGTTGTTATCCTATTATATTAAGCGAGCAATTTATGTATATCTGTTTATATTTTTCTTTTTTATATCTGGTTATCTGGCTATCTGGTTATCTGGTTATTTATGTTCAACAGATCTCGGAAACGGCTCTAATGATTTTCATGAAATTCAGAATATAGTAGGTTTATGATATCAAAATTCGATTGCATTAGGTCTCATCCCTGAGAAAACTCCCTGAAAGACATGAAAAGGATAATTCATCCTCGGAAAAACAGATGATGATTTCGTCATCTGTCAATAACAGAAGATGCGTGTGCCTGTGTGGGAGATCAGCTGTGTAATCAATTAGCTTACCGTATCTCGCGAGAAATCTAGAAATTTTATTTGACTCGATCAAAATACAGTAATCTGATTTGTTGACATGAGATGGTATATATCATGATATTTAAAGTTAATCATTATTTTACAGTTCCAAGGGATTAGTGAGTGTTATTTTGTTATTCAATTTGGTATGTAAACAATCTAAATTAGAACTTTTATGTTTTCGAATATTTGGACTGAAAATTTCACTTGAATTCAAGTGTATGAAACATAACCTACTTTTTGGAATATTAAATATTCTAACTATAAATTTTATAGTGAATAAATCAAAATTCGGGGAAGAAACAGTTTTGGGTTGTGCCTGTTAGTCCTTCCCCAATCATTTTAAAGAATTGAGTTCTGTTTATCAATGAATAAATAACGAGCAAAGCTCGGTGCCCCAATATTTGGTATTAATAGATAGAATTTATAAAATGTACTTGTTCAGATGATATCTTTATTCCAAAAACCAAACCATTCAAAGATATATTTTGTTCGACTTGTGTTATTTACTCCTGTAATGTTAAAAAGTGAATACTACCAACAACACAACTTCAGTGACAACCTATTCCAATTTATGATAAATATCGGGGCACCGAGCTCCGCTCTGGAGTACCTACAAAAGCATATAACAATTATTAGGAAAGAATAAATTATAATAAATATTCATAGTTCATACAGAAAGGTTCTATCTAATCACAGTGGATTGAGATTAATTCGCAGAGGAATGCAAAAATTTCTCTCAAAAAAGCATGTTAAATTTTAATCCTGATTAATGTCACGTGAACCAAATCACAGAAGACCATCTCAAAAAGATAGCTTATCTGATTGGTTCTACTGGAATTAATCAGGATTGAAATTTAACCGGCTTTTGTACTACTGCCACTAAGTACCTGATTGAATTAGGTACAAAAGTTCAACAGCTGAGTCATAATTTTGTCTCAGTCTCACACACATGCACTCGCTCAATCACTTCCATCATCAACAGACGACTAAATTATCAGCTGTTTTTCCAAGGATGAATAAATTCTTTTTCTAAATTCTTCAGCGAGTCTCCCCAGGGATGAGACCTAGTGCAATCAAATTTTTATATTATAAACCTACTATGTTATGAATTTCGTGAGAATCATTAGAGTCGTTTTTGAGATCCGGTGAAATACAAACATATAAACATCTTAAAATCTAAACATCTAAACAGAAATTGCTCGTTTAATAGTATAGGATTTAGAATACCTGAACTTGCCGACATTATATTATATTGTATGAATAAAATCTTTCCAAATTTGTATGAATGTTTACCAAAATTGCTATGCAATATTCTTTTGCAATAAAGAATTATCAATGATATTATTATTCAACTTTTTATAAGTAACCTTAACATTTGAAAAGCAAAGCCTCCCTTACTTATATTTTAATATCCTAATAAAATATGTAGTTATCCTAATAAAATATGTAGTTTTTCCTGATGTAATGTAGTTCTTTCTAGTCCTCCCGAACAAGATCTGGTGCATTGCTAGTCTCAAAAATAATATCAAAAAGATACTTTATTTCTATTTTAAAAGAGATAAAAAACGATGGTATATATTTTTACAATATTATGAAAACAGAAAGAAGTCCTCACAAGATCAAAGGTAAATAATGTCCTTTGGAAGATTCGAATGTAAGATGTGAATTTTATTGTCATACACTGACTAATGTTAAAAACTTAAGGGTTGGTAATTGGGGTAGTTTGGGGGGGGGACATTACACTTGGATTGGGGGGGGGCGTGAGCCATTGCCCTTGAGGGGGGCTGGGCACCCCTGAATCCAGTTACATGTACATCGATTTTCATAAAATTGATTTTTTACCGTTGTTAAATCTGGCATTTGCAGTCACCACTTGTTTTGGTCACCGCCGCTTGGAGCGCTGGTGCTTGTGTGTCACCACTTGTTTTGGTTGCTGCCGCTTGGAGCGCTGGTGCTTGTGTTCACAGTTGCCCTGGCTTACCCTGTCGATTTTGATAGTTTTAATTTTTATTTGTCAAGTTTGTCATTTCAATCGATTTATCAATTAGATTTATTATACTTAGTTCAGCATTAGTCCTATTTTAGCCTATTTTAGCATTATTCATTTATATTTGCCATTTTTCTGCTGGTGGGTTCATTGTTTCACACAGTTGGTACACTGCTTTGTAGGCTGAGATCCTCCTGCTCCTCTCGATGGAATGGCTGAAGAAAGTGTATTTCCAAGTTTCAAATTTATCCTTTTCAATTTAAAAGTGACAAATTCACATTGAAAATGTGTCTCATCGATTCACAAATATCTATTCTCGATGTGGTATTCTAGTTTTCAACGTCCATCATTATTTGTGTCAAAAAACTTGTAAGTAACCGAACTACATTACTCGCACGCAATGTGCTTTGTCCCTCAACTTTGAATTTCGACATTTATCAAATTTGTGCTTCTAATTCTGAAGAACTGTTGATCCAACAACGATAATATCCAGAATGAACTATTTTCACTGGAAGAAAGCTCAGAAGAACTTTATTCTCTGTATTCAATTCTAGCTGTGTCCAAATGATACATGTTAGGTTATTTGTTTCATCATGAACTTTATTTGCAATCTCTCACTTGCAAGAACATTTTTGTCAGCAATTGACAATTTTCAATCATCAAGAAAATATATAGTTCCATTACACTCAATGCATTAAAAACATTACTTATGCATCAGACATTTCTGCATTGAACTAGTTACTAAGCAAGGTTACAATTTATCCTGCATCTAGGATTTGAAGAAGCTTGTCCATGACAATTCTTCCTGGAATTACATCAACCCTTGTAATTTCCTCTCATCATTTGAAATCTACACCATTGTGATTTCTTTTCTCAGTGACTATTGCACACTATTTTGGCCACCAGTTGCCACCTCATTGTAACCTAGAACTGTTCATGTTTGAAATTGCTTTATTGGGTCGCGGCTATCAATCTACTTGTATGCTGCTAAATTACATTGCGCCTGCCATGTGTACACCTTCATTGACAAATTGAACTATCATCATCACCATTGTGGTTTATCAGAATTTGTGTGTGCTTCGAACATATCACCACAACAATTTACATTTGTGATCTACTCACTTACCTGGAGTTACTAGTTTTCTCCAACAACATCTTGTCCATGCACAAGCCTACGCATTATCGCGCAACACCTGCTGTGATGACATCTGTAATCATCATCCTACTGACTTGGATTCAATTCTATCTCCATCTGTAACAAACCTACTGAGTTGTAGCACTTAGTACAGCGCCCTTGTTACCATCATCACCTGCTGCTGGTCACACTTGGAGTGGAATCAACTTCTGCATGGCTCCCTGCTGTCTCACTGCCGGTCTGTCTGAAGATTCAGCGCAGTTTGCCGCTGACGCCGCCCTGGTACTTGGTTCCACGGCTCCCTGACATCCTGTTGCCGGTTCTGTCCGGGTATCTGGTCCAATTCAACGCCGACGCCTACCTGGTGTCCAGCCCATGGGCATCCTTCCAGAAATCCTACTGGTTTTCTTTAAGCCAGCTGGTGAAGACATCTAATCTCTTAGTTAAGTATTTTGTTCCGTGCTTCTGTGCACTTACTGATTCATTGTTCAAACCATTTTCATTTACATTTGTTTTTAGAAACATTTATAAATTACATTTTTTTTTATATTTACTTTTTGAGGTCGTATATTTAAAGTTAGACTTTTCCGCGGTCCCAATTATTCGTCGCAGTCCCTTTTCAATTTCTCTTGTCTTGTGGAAGACTTTCAATATTTGTCTGTTTATGCAACAGCTGGAATTTCATTAATTACATGATTTTTGTGACTAGGAGTTCTACAATAAATTCAAAACAATTGTATTTTGAAGATTCTGAATTCTCTTTTTATTTGTCAACATAATTGTCCAACTGTGTGGACCCACCATTGTATGTACATGCTTTACTATTCTAAAGAAATAAAACAAACCAAATTACACTTTTAGAAGGTCTGTTACGTATTCATGATCATTATAATATTCTTTATGATTCTAATCCTTGTATGTCATTTAGCCTACCTGTTCCAAGATGGTACTATAAATTCATATATTCAATTTCAACTACAGCTGATCAATAACTCTCTTAAATATCATTCCTTTTTTGCTTACCAGAGTCTTTTATGAGGACAGTTTGGGTGGTCTCATTGAGAGTTGCAATTCAGATCTTGACGACTCTTAATGTCACAATCATTGCAGTCCACTTAGAAGATTGGAGGTTACGCTTCAATTTCGCCCAAATTACTCATAAAGGTGGTCCTCCGAGCCGGATATTGGCCTGCGGCCATCTTGGTTCAAATTCTGTTTGTTTTTCTACGACCTCTATAACTTACACTTACCGTCGACCGCAAAAATTCCAGCCTTCAGTTGCGTTTTTTGTAAATTCGTGCTTGCGTACACATTTCTTGTATAGCATAGTGCACAACCATTGTAGTGCTTATACTAATTCACTGTGAGTCATCAATTTAATTAATTGCTCTTTTTTGTTATTTAAATTAATTCTTTGTATAAATTAACTTACCTCAAAATATGCCTGAGACTAGAAGCAACTCTGCCCTTCAGGCAGTCATGGCTGAGCGGCGAGATGTGATAAAGCATTTGCACTGGAATGAAAGGAAACTTAATTTTGAAGCTCCTCTTTCTGAGGACGCTTATTATTAATTGAAATTATTGCAAACTGATGTCCAAGATTTGAAGGGCAGATACATTGAAATAAAAGACAAGCTAGAATCTCTAGACTCAGATAATTTTAATGACGAGGAGCATTTTGCTACCCTAGATGAATTTCTTTCTGTAACAGCTAGCATGAACAAACATATACATAATTTTGAAAAAGCACATGGCCAGACTGACGCCAATATTGCGCCAGCTCCTGTTGCACAACCCGCACCCACTAATAGTAATTTTCGATTACCTGGAATACCTCTTCCGACCTTCGATGGTAACTTTTACAAATGGCTCGATTTTAAAGCTGGATTTTCTAGTATAATTGTAAACAATGATTCGGTAGAGCCTAGCGTTAAGTATTAGTATCTTAAACAGGCTCTTTCAGGCAAAGCACTAAATCGGATCGCCAATTCTCCACCGGGAGATTTTAAGCTAGCATGGAGCTTGCTTACTCAACGCTACGACAGCATAATACTCATTGCTGATAGCCATATCTCAGCCATCATGAATCCACCATCACTCAACTCTAAATCTGCACAATCATGGCGAACATTTATTGATCACCAAAAATTGAATATTACAGCATTAGAGTCACTTGAACTTGACATCGAGGTAAAAGATCTATTATTCATGCATCTCATAGTTTCTAGGTTTGATGCCAATACTCTACGTGATTGGGAGCGGTCAAACTCCGTTAAGGACAAGACTTCCTTAGACAACCTCTGGACTTTTATGGAGCAACAGCACAAGGTTTTGCAATATGTCTCCTTTGGTCTCGGCAGTCATGCACAATCTGCGCAACGACCAGTCAACAACCAGTCTGGCAATGGTAAGCCTAGTCATAATTCAATTAACAATAATTCTCGTCCCAGCACGTCCTCAACCTTCGTCAAGTATTCTGAATGCTTATTTTGCGATGACACCAATCATAATGTCTTTCGTTGCAATACATTTCTCAATATGGCGCCTACAGCTCATCTAAACGCTGTACAGCAAAAGAATCTCTGTAGAAACTGTCTTACCTTTCAGTAAGGATCACCAATGTTTTGGTGCTTGCAGAGATTGTGGCAAGGCCCATCACTCATTATTGCATTTCAATAATAGTAAATCTTCCCCAACTGTAGGGAAAAATACTTCTTCAAATAATGCTCACACTTGTAAACCAAATCGTCAGCAGGCTTCTAAGTCCTCATCGAATTGTTGTTGTTCTGAGTCAAAGCAGTCTGACATACCTAGCCAAGCTGTGTTCACACCTAGCTTGACTCATCCAGTCAGTCAAGCATCATCAATTTCAGTGTTTGACACTTTGAGTGTCACAACTGTTATCACTCCAACCTTGTTGACAAATTCACAAGCCATCAGCAATTCAAACTGTGCGCATTCAAACTCACCTAGTTTGCTACACCGAGTTAACATCATGCCCACAGTGCAATTGCATATTTTGAGTAAAAATAATCAAGTTATTTCATGTCGCGCACTGCTTGATACTGGTAGTGATGCTTGCTCCATTTCCAAGGCTCTTGCTTCTCAATTAGACCTTGACTCTGTGTATTCTAATAATACCATTCACACTGTGTCTGGTACCAGTTCAGCACCTGTGCGTACTGCTGCTGTTCTCATACATTCTCCTGACCGAACGTGGTCAGAGGAAGTCAGTTGCATATTAACTGAGAAAATTACCCCTAGCATTCCACCATTTGGGCTCAACTTACAAAACTTCAATATTCCACCCAATGTTAAGTTAGCTGACCCTGAATTTCATGTTTCTAAGGGAGTCGACCTGCTTCTCAGTGTCGCTATTTATTCTTCTATCCAAGCTTGTGGTCAAATTCAGTTAGCTGATGAATGCACTCTTCAAAATACCAAACTGGGTTGGGTTGTTTGGGGAGCTATTGTGCCTAACATTCTCAATTCATGCGAGCAACCCGTTAGCTCAAATTGTGTGTCAACTCATGACATTTCCAGACAATTAGAGAAGTTTTGGAAAATTGAGGAAGTCCTTCCCAAAGATAGCATAACTAAGGAGCAGCATCAAATTGAAAAACACTATCTTGATAATATACAACAAGGACAAGACGGCCGCTTCTCGGTTGCACTACCTAAAAAAGATAATTTTGATTTATTGGGTCAATCTCGCCATCAAGCACTTGTGCATTTTCATTCTTTGGAAAAAAGACTTGCTACTAATGCTGAATTGCGTTCTCAATATGTAGCCTTTATGGATGAGTATGAATCTCTTGGTCATATGTCTCCTGTACCTGACAGTCAGCCTTATGAAAAATGTTTTCATATACCACACCACCCAGTTTTCAAGCCCGACTCGACAACTACAAAATTGCGCTTAGTTTTCGACGCCTCTGCTAAATCTAATACAGGCATTTCTTTAAATGAAGCCCTTCATGTAGGTCATACTGTTCAACCTGAACTGTTCAATATAGTTTTGCGTTTTCGCACCCACCGTGTTGCTTTCATTGCTGACATTACTAAAATGTACAGGCAGATTTTGGTACATCCCGAGGATTGAAATTTGCAGAGAATTTTTTGGCGATCTAATGTTAATGATCCAATTCAGGAGTATGTGTTGAACACCATCAGTTATGGTACTTCTCCTGCCACATTTCTAGCCACTCGAACGCTGAATCATTTAGCTGATATAGATTGCAACCGAATTCACCAGTTGCCAATGCCATTAAAATGATTTTTATGTAGATGACTTTATAAGTGGCTGCTCTACTGTTGAACAGGCAATTGACTTATTGCGTCAAATTCATGACACTCTGTCCAATGGAGGTTTTGAACTCCACAAATGGTTGTCAAATTCAAATGAAGTACTCAACAGCATTCCTGAACACCTTGTTGAAACTGTATCATCCAAACCCCTTTCTGATTCAAATGACAGTATAGTTAAGGCATTAGGATTAATCTGAAACTAAACCTCAGATGTTCTAATTATTTCATCCAGTGTAGCTGATGTAATCCACAAAACCACATTCACAAAGAGAAAATTACTCTCATGTATTGCTAGTATTTTTGACCCTTTTGGTCTCATTTCCCCGGTAGTAATTCTGCCTAAAATGCTATTTCAAAAATTATGGCCATTGAAACTTGATTGGGACCAAAAATTACCACCTGATTTGTTAGCTGACTGGTTAGCTATTTTGCAAGAGCTTCCTAATATTTCAAATATTACTATTCCGCGCTGCATTCTTGCTCCTGAGCCAGATGCTATCCTTGAATTACAAGCTTTTGCTGATGCAAGTGTCACCACTTATGGTGTCTGCATCTATGTTTGGAGTACAACTACACAAGGAGTGCACGTTCGCCTCCTCACTGTGAAATCAAAATTAGCGTCACTCAGACCACTTTTGACAATTCCTAGATTGGAATTACAGGCTGCATTGTTAGCTTCCCGCTTAGTCAATAAAATAATTTCCGCATCTAGAATTTCATTCTCGGGAGTCTTTCTGTAGACTGACTCCAAGATAGTCTGTGACTGGCTTAAGGCCGTTCTGAACCGATCTGACGTATTTGTCTCGGTCAGAATTTCTGAAATTCAGAATACTACAGCTGATTTCAGTTGGAATCATGTTAAAACCGATCAGTACCCCGCAGATCTCGTCTCTAGAGGCTGCTTACCAAATCTTTTGATTACTAACACTCTTTGGTGGAACGGACCTACTTGGTTGTCTCAACCTCTGAGTACATGGAATAAATTTTCAACCAATTTTTCAACAACCAGAACCACTGTTTCACTTGCTACAAAAATTGATTCTTCACCAGTTTTCAATGAACCAATCAATAAATTTTCTAATTATCATAAATTGACTAGTACAACAGCATATTTATTGTGCTATGTGCACAATCTTCAAAATTGTAAATTTCCCGAATTATTGCGCAGGGGTGAATTATCTATGGAGGAGATTCAACAAGCTGAGCTTAAGCTCATTCATCATGTCCAAATTGAAGCCTTTCATCAGGACATATGTCAATTGAAGGCCAACAAACCATTGCTGTCTAACAGCCGACTCAGAAGTCTTACCCCATTCATTCATTCTGACTCCCTCCTTCGTGTTGTAGGACGACTTCAAGAGCCAAAAATGTCATTTGATTTTAAACATCAAATTTTGCTTCTGGCTAAGCACAAATTCACTCGGTCTCTTATCAATTCTTGTCATAGACGTTTGCTTCACGCTGGTGTTCAATCCACAATGGCCAGCATTCGCCAAAAATTTTGGATTTTATCTACTCGTCATACCGTGAAAAGTGTACTCAATGCCTGTATCACATGTTTTCGCTTCTCTAGTTCCCGTACTGAACAAATTATGGGCAATTTACCTGCTGTGCACATTCAAACCGAATTTCCATTTTATAATTCGGGTATTGACTATGCTGGACCATTCAATTTGAGATTAGGTACTGCTAAGTCACGTACTTACTCTAAAGCGTATCTTGCAGTCTTCGTATGTATGGCAACTCGCGCTGTGCATGTTGAAGTTGTCTCTGAGTTATCAACTAAAAGATTCATTGACACACTTATTCGATTCACCGCACATCGTGGTATACTGTTTTCAATTTCTTCCGATAATGCCACTACCTTTGTAGGCGCTAACAATGAATTGAAAGAACTCTGTGATTTCTTTGCGAATGACCGATCACAGTCTGAAATTCAAAATTTTGCAACATTGTTTAACATTTCCTGGCGTTTTATCCCTCCACGAGCACCTCACTTCGGTGGATTGAGGGAGAATGCGATAAAAAACTTCAAGCGTATTTTCAAAACTATTTCATTCAACAAAATATTGGACTATGAAGATGCAACAACATTCTCTGCTCAAGTGGAAGCGATTTTGAAATCCAGGCCTCTTGTCCCTCTTTCTGAGGACCCTGAAGACCTGCAATATATTTCTCCCGGACATTTTCTTATTGGAAGGCCCATTACCGCACTTCCATTTCCACTACCTGAGACAACTCATATAGATCATCGTTCGCGCTGGAAAAATCTCACTCTAGCTACAAAAGAGCTCTGGAAAAATGGTCAATGGAATATCTTGTTACCCTACAAACTAAAGCAAAATGGACTGAGGAATCTGAAAATCTCAAGGTGGACACCATCGTATTACTCAAAGATCCTGGCACTGTTCCTTCTACATGGCGTTTAGCACACATTGTTGAACTACACCCTGGAAAAGACCAGAAGGTGCGCATTGTTACGGTACTTACGGAAACTGGACTTTTCAAGCATGCTATCTCTAGCATCGCTCCTCTGCCTCAAGAAGAAGAATTAGATAAGGTTAGTTATCGCTTATGTCTTATTTGCATATTCTCAATTATATTTGTCTTTTTTTTACGTTGGCTTTTACCGACGGCATGTTGTCAGATGCTCATTTTTTAGCATTTATCTGATTTTTGTATTGTGTCTAATCATCCTTTCATTCATTTATTTGTCCAATGGCGTGGCGTCGGACGCTAGCATCGCTCCTTCATTATCATTAATTTGCAATATTGTTAGTTTTTATCGTCATATTCATATCTTCCTTCTATTTGGAATTTCTTGTATATTTAGTAATTAGATTATCTGTGTATTTCGATTAAGTCCTTTGAATTTGTTTCCCATTAGTGATTCTGCATCATTTTTAATTATATCTGCCATTTCAGCAGAAGGTGGATTTTTGTTCGATCTTGTCTATTTTTGTCATTTGACTTGTCTTTTGTCTAGGCACATTTTCTTGTAGATACCTTGTATCAAATTTGGTTTATGCCTCCTGCTCCTGTCGTGAGCCTCTCTAATCACCAGATTTAACATAATTGTTGTTTTTATTTGCTCACTTTTTTCTTTTGAGACATCCTTGATGCCTCAAGGGGGACCTTATGTTAAATCTGGCATTTGCAGTCACCACTTGTTTTGGTTGCTGCCGCTTGGAGCGCTGGTGCTTGTGTTCACAGTTGCCCTGGCTTACCCTGTCAATTTTGATAGTTTTAATTTTTATTTGTCAAGTTTGTCATTTCAATCGATTTATCAATTAGATTTATTATACTTAGTTCAGCATTAGTCCTATTTTAGCATTATTCATTTATATTTGCCATTTTTATGCTGGTGGGTTCATTGTTTCACACAGTTGGTACACTGCTTTGTAGGCTGAGATCCTCCTGCTCCTCTCGATGGAATGGCTGAAGAAAGTATATTTCCAAGTTTCAAATTTATCCTTTTTAATCTAAAAGTGACAAATTCGCATTGAAAATGTGTCTCATCGATTCACAAATATCTATTCTCGATGTGGTATTCTAGTTTTCAACATCCATCATTATTTGTGTCGAAAAACTTGTAAGTAACTGAACTACATCACTCGCACGCAATGTGCTTTGTCCCTCAACTTCGAATTTCGACATTTATCAAATTTGTGCTTCTAATTCTGAAGAACTGTTGATCCAACAACGATAATATCCAGAATGAACTATTTTTACTAGAAGAAAGCTCAGAAGAACTTTATTTTCTGTATTCAATTCTAGCTGTGTCCAAATGATACATGTTAGGTTATTTGTTTCATCATGAACTTTATTTGCAATCTCTCACTTGCAAGAACATTTTTGTCAGCAACTGACAATTTTCAATCATCAAGAAATATATAGTTCCATTACACTCAATGCATTAAAAACATTACTTATGCATCAGACATTTCTGCATTGAACTAGTTACTAAGCAAGGTTACAATTTATCCTGCATCTAGGATTTGAAGAAGCTTGTCCATGACAATTCTTCCTGGAATTACATCAACCCTTGTAATTTCCTCTCATCATTTGAAATCTACACCATTGTGATTTCTTTTCTCAGTGACTATTGTGCACTATTTTGGCCACCAGTTGCCACCTCATTGTAACCTAGAACTGTTCATGTTTGAAATTGCTTTATTGGGTCGCGGCTATCAATCTACTTGTATGCTGCTAAATTACATTGCGCCTGCCATGTGTACACCTTCATTGACAAATTGAACTATCATCATCACCATTGTGGTTTATCAGAATTTGTGTGTGCTTCGAACATATCACCACAAAAATTTACATTTGTGATCTACTCACTTACCTGGAGTTACTAGTTTTCTCTAACAACATCTTGTCCATGCACAAGCCTATGCATTATCGTGCAACACCTGCCGTGATGACATCTGTAATCATCATCCTACTGACTTGGATTCAATTCTATCTCCATCTGTAACAAACCTACTGAGTTGTAGCGCTTAGTACAGCGCCCTTGTTACCATCATTACCTGCTGCTGGTCACACTTGGAGTGGATTCAACTTCTGCACGGCTCCCTGCCGTCTCACTGCCGGTCTGTCTGAAGATTCAGCGCAGTTCGCCGCTGACGCCGCCCTTGTACTTGGTTCCACAGCTCCCTGCCGTCCTGTTGCCGGTTCTGTCCGGGTATCTGGTCCAATTCAACGCCGACGCCTACCTGGTGTCCAGCCCATGGGCATCGCAGACCTTCCAGAAATCCTACTGGTTTTCTCTCAGCCAGCTGGTGAAGACATCTAATCTCTTAGTTAAGTATTTTGTTCCGTGCTTCTTTGCACTTACCGATTCATTGTTCAAACCATTTTCATTTACATTTGTTTTTAGAAACATTTATAAATTACATTTTTTTATATTTACTTTTTGAGGTTGTATATTTAAAGTTAGACTTTTCCGCGGTCCCAATTATTCATCGCAGTCCCTTTTCAATTTCTCTTGTCTTGCAGAAGACTTTCAATATTTGTCTGTTTATGCAACAGCTGGAATTTCATTAATTACATGATTTTTGTGACTAGGAGTTCTACAATAAATTCAAAACAATTGTATTTTGAAGATTCTGAATTCTCTTTTTATTTGTCAACATAATTGTCCAACTGTGTGGACCCACCATTGTATGTACATGCTTTACTATTCTAAAGAAATAAAACAAACCAAATTACACTTTTTAGAAGGTCTGTTACGTATTCATGATCATTATAATATTCTTTATGATTCTAATCTTTGTATGTCATTTAGCCTACCTGTTCCAAGAAGGTACTATAAATTCATATATTCAATTTCAACTACAGCTGATCAATAACTCTCTTAAATATCATTCCTTTTTTGCTCACCATAGTCTTTTATGAGGACAGTTTGGGTGGTCTCATTGAGAGTTGCAATTCAGATCTTGACGACTCTTAATGTCACAATCATTGCAGTCGGCTTAGAAGATTGGAGGTTATGCTTCAATTTCGCCCAAATTACTCAACCGTTCCTATGGATTCTAAGAATTCTATGAATTCTTTATACAGGTTCAGCACAACTTCTTAAATAACATTATGTTTGCTTCAACAGAATTCATAAGGACGACAAAACATCAAACAACAAAAAAACGCTTTCTGAGTAACTGGCTTTAACAAAGCATGGCTTCATGAAATACAGTACGATAATTTAGAATAGTTGGTACAATGGTTATGCTTTTCACATTATGACATCACTGTGCTTGCTCACTCACTTCTCCAGTTGACACTTGTTGACTTGTCAGTTGTTTACTTGACTTGACTTTGACACCTGTCATTACGCGATGTCTGAGTTTGATGTGGAGCTGTTGATTACTGCAGTTTGCAACCGACCTGCTCTTTGGGATAAAAGTCTTTACATCTACAAGGACCGGAATGAAGTTGCCAAAAGTTGGATGGAAGTTAGAAAGAAATAGTCAATAATTGCTGAGAATATTCAACGATTTGAACCTGATAAATTGGATTGTTGAATGACAACTGAAATTTAGTGAATTTTACTGTACAACATTCCTTTTCTTCCTATTTTATTGGATGATGAGTGGAGCTGATTTATGATTTCATATTTGGATTCACCTTTTCATAGTTCAATATTTTTTTGGAAAACTAGAACTTTTAAAAATTGAAAATGTTTATGTTTAAACTTCTCAGGTGTTCAAAAACTTCTTGAAACCTTTGCCTGCCCCTTTGTGAGGCAGGAGTATTATTATCTTAGTACGTTTACTATATAATCATATGATAATGGAAAGCTATATTAAAAACAGCTATAGCTCCCTTGTTTTTGGGTATTTTTGAAAATGGGACTTAGGCTTTAAAGAATTTGGGGTCGCTGAATCCAAATCCGAAATCAGAAATCTTCTATCTATATTTTTAAGGAAGTTAGACTTTGAGAAAAAGTGATGAGTCATACTTTGAGCAAACGTCGGCATATTTGTTAGATCTGTCGGCTTATTTGTAAGATCCCCATGTGAAAGTACAGGAGAGCTGCAAAATATGAAATATGATCTTCAGTAATATGATCATCCAGGAGCGAGGACTCTGCCGTGTGAAACTGGCCTTAGGGTACTTTGAATTGCTTTTTCATCAATTTTCTTCTCGTTGTTGAGTATGCATCAACTCATAAACACTCTTCATTCTATAATTATTCTTATAAATTTCACTTTTTCCAATACTAGCCAATATTTATTTTTCATTTCTTTCTAAATTCATACCTTGACGTTCTTCCATTTCCACATCTTTCTCTCCTCATTTTTTGTACATTCTCATTCCGTTCTCCAAGTTTTTCCTTAATTTCAAGGTTGATTCAATTCCATTTTCCTCTCTCTCCACTATCCCATCTAAGTTCCCTTTCCACCTCATCATCACCCTCTTCCTTCCTCTTTCCATTTCCAATGTGCAGATGATTGTGGGCTACAGATTTTAAACTGACATAACCATTAATACTTTCAAGTTCTTGATCAACAATTTTCAATAATTCTCCACTGCAAGGATTTGACAAGTTATCATTACAAGGAATCAGATCAAATGCTTGTAAATTTTTAGATTGATTTCGGTATTCAAATCTAGGTTTTGAAAAATGTTCCAACTTACCATGGTTAGAAATCAACTCCACGTCAAGACTAACTTTTTGATAGTGATTGTAGTTACCACAAACTCTGTTTCGAATTCTATGATACCAAAAGAGATTCTATGAAGAGTTCTACGAATTCTATGAAGATGAAGATGCAATTCAAGTCTATAAAAATAATTATGGATTGATGTTGTCAGTTGGCAGAATTCATTTGTATTGGTATTGTGCAGTCTTCAAGTTCACCATGTTTGCTCATATTTCGAGAAAAGAAACGTTACCTGAGCGTTGTGACATTAGCTCAGATAATAAATAAATCCTTGACCAACCCCCACTTCCCCCCGCCTAGAATCTGCCTCTGGTTGCACACAACAATATTATCGCACAAATCGATTGAGTCTCTTTAGGAAAAGGGGACTATTCATAAGTGGAAATTGTGCAAGAAGCGTGCGATGGTAATGAAAGTTCATTCGAAAAACGTCCGGTGGATGTGCAAGATCTTGCCGAGAAGGAAGGCCCATTAGAAAAGGTAACTAACCTGAAGTCATTGAATAATAGTATTTGACAATATGTTTTACAATTGGCATAAATTGTATGTATATTTTAAGTTAAAACCAAAGATGTCAATAACTTTCTGAAAATCAAAATTTCATAATAATTCCACGAAATGGGAAATATATATCTAAAAATTATATTAGAAATGCTTTCTCATTTTTCACCTTCAAATTAATTGAATTCCATACTTTCTCACCAATTTCCAATAGATTTGTAGCCATTTTTCTGGGGCGGGGAGGGGGTCGCGAATAATGAAAAAGACCCAAAAAATCTTATATGCTTTCTCTCACATTGATGATAAATTCATCATTGATGAATTTGATTAATTCATTGTTAGATGTCTCGGGAACTCCTCAGGGTAGTTAGGCACATTTTCAATGTCTGAGTTGATGTACAGTAAAAATACATGTCTACTCTATCTGGATCATGAATTTCAATTTCAATAGTCTAAAAGCGTTGAAACCGTCATTGCGATTATAGGGAATGTGAAAACTGTTTTTTAGAATGGGTTTATAAATAATGTTCTTATCAATTCAGATGAGAATTCATATTCATCAATGATAAATTCATCATTGTTTGAAATTGAAATTTATGATCCAGAAAGAGTGGACATGTATTTTCACTGTACATCAACTCAGACATTGAAAATGTGCCTTACTAACTTGGGGATTTCCCGAGACATCTAACAATAAACCATATGTGTCGGAGCAGTAAAGCTAGACAATAGAAGGGTTTCAGTGACACTTCTTCAGGTAGAAATAGCAAGTCTGGAACAATGCTATTTTTTTCCATCAGTTTACAATGACATAGAAAAAGAAAGAAATTTCTTGTGAAATAATATCCTCATTTCCTTTCATTTTTCATGTGGTGGAACTGTAAAATAACTTCCATGAACCCCCACCCCTCGCCAACTACTTCTCCAACCTTTAAACTACCACCTCAGTGTCAGTTGGTGCTTGCACAACTATGATAATCCAGCGCGTCACCATAAAGAGCGATTTAGTTTATCACGTACACCCTGAGTAGCTTCAGAGGTGGGTGATTGATACCCAGGTGTTGCTCCTGGATGACTTCGCTCAGTCGTAATGTGGGCGGGGAAAGGAGGCAAGTCGAAGTTCCTCTTCCTTCTTCTTTGTGCCTCAGCTGGCGTGAACAGCACCTCCTGGTGCTTCTGACGGCGTGAAGGTCGCTCTCTTCTCTGATGACACCACTTTGATGTAATTTTGTATTGGCCTTACGGCCTCGGTTCCGCTCCAGTGAAGTAGGAAAAGGAAGGACAGACAGGTTAGGGACGGCAGACAACGGTCCGCTGTGCCCTGGGGAGAAGGAAGAATAGGGACGGCAGACAACAGTCCACTGTGCCCTGAGGGGATGGAAAGAATAGGGATGGCAGACAACGGTCCGCTGTGATCTGGGGAAATGTGAGGACAGGGACGGCAGACAACGGTCCGCTGTGCCCTAGGGAGATGGGAGGACAGGGACGGCAGACAACGGTCCGCTGTGCCCTAGGGAGATGGAAGGACAGGGACGGCAGACAACGGTCCGCTGTGCCCTAGGGAGATGGGAGGACAGGGACGGCAGACAACGGTCCGCTGTGCCCTGGGGGAATGGAAGGTCAGGGATGTCAGACAACGGTCCGCTGTGCCCTGGGGAAATGGGAGGACAGGGACGGCAGACAACGGTCCGCTGTGCCCTAGGGAGATGGAAGGACAGGGACGGCAGACAACGGTCCGCTGTGCCCTAGGGAGATGGGAGGACAGGGACGGCAGACAACGGTCCGCTGTGCCCTAGGGAGATGGAAGGTTAGGGACTTACGGAAGCCAACGGGCCGCTGTACCAGGACAGGAGGTCGGGGACGTATGGCAGCCAACGGGCCGCTGTACAAGGAGCAGGAAGGTTGTGAGCGGAATGCTGTGGTCTGGGGCTCGTCCGGCCTTTAAATACTCTCCCAAAGTGGAGGGGATGGAGTTGTGCCGCCACCAGAGGCGGTGGAAATCGTCTCGATGCGCGGAAGATGGTGCGCCATCGGTACCTTCCTTATCTCCGCGGTCGGCTAGCGTTGCTGATAGCCGAGCGTCTTTCTTCAATATTATTAATTATTTAACAATATTTTCCGTCACAATTTTACTTTGTGACACCCCACTCCTACTTGGGGGGGGGGGGGTTTGGAGCCCTCTATGGCACCACCTTCAAAGGCGTGAGCCATCTAGGCATCACCTTAAGAGGTGTACACCTCCCAGGCATCACCTTTAGAGGTGTATGCCACTGCCTATGGGCATCATCTATGCCTGGTCTACGGGTACATATTTACGCTGTCCATCCGGTAATTGGATTTTTATACGTGGCTTGCCAGCCCGTTTGCGCTTACCAGGTGTCGAGACTCGTTTGCAGAACACTGGATCCTTCCTCCTTGAGGGACCTGGTGTGGGTTCCTGGGACGGTGGGACTACTTCATTGATAGTCGCACACTGCGTTGGCTCTCCTACGTCCATATCCATTGAGGGTGGCATGGACTCCTCCACATCCATGGCAGTGGGGGGTGGTGTTGTCTCGGTCACATCCATGACCGTGGGGGGTGCTATTAACTTTTCCACATCACTCTCGGAGTTACTACTTGTGTTGGTGGCTGGGGCATGAATTGTGGCCCGCCGTTCAGAGTCATTCATCTCATTCCTGTGATCCATCACTATGTTGCCCAAAGATGCTTGTTCTGGAATAAATGACAATTTCGTCCTGGCATCAATCAAAGCATTGAGTTCAACTCCATTCAAACCAACCTGCATGAATATCCTTTTGTCGCGATCCTTGTTGTCCTGAGATTCGGATTGTACAGCTGATATTGTTGGGACTGCTGTTGTCTTAGTCCCCAATAAGAGAGATCGCGACATTATTAGCGGACTTGTAGGATTCAGTTGGGGAGGATCCCACTCTACCTCTCTCGTGAATGTGTGAATATTCACCCTGTTTTCATGCATAAATTCCATGCCTAATAGCAACTCTTGTTCAAGTCCTTCCATTATAGACGCCACTAGTGGAACTGTGATTTGTCCTATAGTTACATTAGTTGTCAGCTTCCCATTTAATGGGGTAGATCGTCCATCAGCTAATATTACATGGTGATGAGTTGGTACCTTCCTTATCATCCCTATTTTTTGGAGAACTTCATAAACCTCATTACTCATATAATTAGCTTCAGCGCCACTATCTAGCAATGTCTGACACTTTTTACCACCGATTGTCACAGTAATGAATAGTCTGTTGTCCCTTGATGACTCTTCAATCACAGGAATCCTGTGTGCCGTTCACATCACTGCTGTCTTATTCGGAGTTTTATTCTCCTTCTGCACATCACAGACACATTTCAGTGCTCTCTTCCGGCTCCTTTTACATGGTAGGATATCGGGACAGTGTGATCTCCAGTGCCCTGGTCTCTTGTATTGCCCACACATGGGTTCAGACTCACTAAGAGATGGTCTGTTACTAGTAGGGGTTATAACTGTCTCAACCTTGAGCCTTGTAATCTTTTTCGTGTCCTCAATCATGTGAACTCTCGAATTCTGTCTATTCTGTTTCTCCTCTGCTTTTATTTGTTCATACTCCCTCGCGAATTTTTCCAATTCATTGATACTATGAACGTCTGATTGCCGAATATACAATTTGTACCGTGGGAGGAGATTCTTATACACTCTCTGTAATTTATTCTCGTCTGTAAAACCTCCTCGACGCCTCATGAGTGTCAGTACATCTTCGAGAAATTCGTCAAATGATTCACCTTCCCTTTGCTTCCTTGCCTGTATTAGATTCTCGAGGTCCTCCTCATAGGTAAGTGGGTAGTAGCGTGATCTGAAATCTGTCACAAAATTGTCCCATGATTTCCACTGGTCACGACGATTACACATCCATAGAGTAGCTTTACCAACTAGTAGCTCAGGTAGCGCGACTAGTAGTTGGTTGCCAGTGAGCCCATAGGCTTGTTGTAGCTCGTCTAGCCTTTCTAAGAAGCTGGGAGCATCTGACTGGCCGTCGAATGACAGTCTCCAGCTTCTTACTTTGTCACATACCGCCCCTGGGTCCATGAGGGGGTTTGTGTGAATATTGGTTCTAACCTCAGTATGGGTACCTGTCACCAAGTGTTTAGTTTCCCCACTGCTTCCGCTCATTATGCCGGGTCTTGGGCTGAGATAACGTACTGCCATCTTCTTATGTTGTTCTACTAACAACTTTCTCAACTCAGCAAGTGTTCCAGATGACACTATGCCCCAATCTTGTAGAAGATTGAATGCCTCATCCTTTTTCAATTTATAGATCCAGGAAACTCTGGGGTCGGCTATCACCTCGGGGTTTATGTCCTCGACCGACTGATCCTCTGTCAGCTCCTGGTGTTGAGCATCTGAATCAGACTCCCTGTTCACTCATGATTCCTACTTCATTGCCTCGTGCCCCACGTTGGGCGCCAGTCTATCACGTACACCCTGAGTAGCTTCAGAGGTGGGTGATTGATACCCAGGTGTTGCTCCTGGATGACTTCGCTCAGTCGTAATGTGGGCGGGGAAAGGAGGCAAGTCGAAGTTCCTCTTCCTTCTTTTTTGTGCCTCAGCTGGCGTGAACAGCACCTCCTGGTGCTTCTGACGGCGTGAAGGTCGCTCTCTTCTCTGATGACACCACTTTGATGTAATTTTGTATTGGCCTTACGGCCTCGGTTCCGCTCCAGTGAAGTAGGAAAAGGAAGTACAGACAGGTTAGGGACGGCAGACAACGGTCCGCTGTGCCCTGGGGAGAAGGAAGAATAGGGACGGCAGACAATGTGCCACTGTGCCCTGAGGGGATGGAAAGAATAGGGACGGCAGACAATGGTCTGCTGTGCCCTGGGGAAATGTGAGGACAGGGACGGCAGACAACGGTCCGCTGTGCCCTAGGGAGATGGGAGGACAGGGACGGCAGACAACGGTCCGCTGTGCCCTAGGGAGATGGAAGGACAGGGACGGCAGACAACGGTCCGCTGTGCCTAGGGAGATGGGAGGACAGGGACGGCAGACAACGGTCCGCTGTGCCTGGGGGAATGGAAGGTCAGGGACGGCAGACAACGGTCCGCTGTGCCTGGGGAAATGGGAGGACAGGGACGGCAGACAACGGTCCGCTGTGCCCTAGGGAGATGGAAGGACAGGGACGGCAGACAACGGTCCGCTGTGCCCTAGGGAGATGGGAGGACAGGGACGGCAGACAACAGTCCGCTGTGCCCTAGGAGATGGAAGGACAGGGACGGCAGACAACGGTCCGCTGTGCCCTAGGGAGATGGGAGGACAGGGACGGCAGACAACGGTCCGCTGTGCCCTGGGGGAATGGAAGGTCAGGGACGGCAGACAACGGTCCGCTGTGCCCTGGGGAAATGGGAGGACAGGGACGGCAGACAACGGTCCGCTGTGCCCTAGGGAGATGGAAGGACAGGACGGCAGACAACGGTCCGCTGTGCCCTAGGGAGATGGGAGGACAGGGACGGCAGACAACAGTCCGCTGTGCCCTAGGAGATGGAAGGACAGGGACGGCAGACAACGGTCCGCTGTGCCCTAGGGAGATGGGAGGACAGGGACGGCAGACAACGGTCCGCTGTGCCCTGGGGGAATGGAAGGTCAGGGACGGCAGACAACGGTCCGCTGTGCCCTGGGGAAATGGGAGGACAGGGACGGCAGACAACGGTCCGCTGTGCCCTAGGGAGATGGAAGGACAGGACGGCAGACAACGGTCCGCTGTGCCCTAGGGAGATGGGAGGACAGGGACGGCAGACAACAGTCCGCTGTGCCCTAGGGAGATGGAAGGTTAGGGACGTACGGCAGCCAACGGGCCGCTGTACCAGGACAGGAGGTCGGGGACGTACGGCAGCCAACGGGCCGCTGTACCAGGACAGGAGGTCGGGGACGTACGGCAGCCAATGGGCCGCTGTACAAGGAGCAGGAAGGTTGTGAGCGGAATGCTGTGGTCTGGGGCTCGTCCGGCCTTTAAATACTCTCCCAAAGTGGAGGGTATGGAGTTGTGCTGCCACCAGAGGCGGTGGAAATCGTCTCGATGCGCGGAAGATGGTGCGCCATCGGTACCTTCCTTATCTCCGCAGTCGGCTAGCATTGCTGATAGCCGAGCGTCTTTCTTCAATATTATTAATTATTTAACAATATTTTCCGTCACAATTTTACTTTGTGACAAGTTAAGTGGACATCTGAAGACGGATACATTTATAGATTTAAAAGAAAGCTTAAAGATCCGCAAAGCCACAAAGTTTATTTAATTTGTAACAGTAACGATTGCAAAGGGTCGGGCCACGGTCTCTTCCAAATAAGTTACAAAGACAAACCCGAGGTTGGGGAGTTTGAATTAAAATCAAACCACACTCCTGGTGCGAAGTGTAAGGATTTGAATTTTTTTAATGTGAATCTTGTGAGGAGTAAAATTCTCCATCGAGCTGCACAAGAGAGCACGCCTAACTCGATAACATTTCAAGAAGAAATGGAAAGGTATGTGAACTATTTTTTGTGTCTAGAAAAGCATGGTTTAAATAATCATAATTGAATTGAGTCTTCTTGTGATTAATGAATTGATTACTATTACAGGAATGTTATTCTGCTATGTTCAATGTAGTTCTATTACCATATCATGTTCATGTTTGAGATTCATCAATTTTAGTAGTAATAGTTCTGCTAACACTGAAACCTGTTTTTCTGGCAATGTCAATTGGAAATTCAATTTCAAGTTTATATTGCAATTCTGTATTAGTATAAATTTATTGAACAAGCGTTAGCAAGTTCTCACCTTTGATATAGTGAAGGCCAAAGTCGTTGTCGGTCTGTTTTTATGTTCTACACTAACTCTATAGAGAATTAATCAATAAGCTTCAAATTTTAAACACGTATTCTTCAAACCTTTTTACAGGTCAAGTTTGTTGAACAACAAAATTGACTTACTCATTTATTTATGATTTATTTATTCGATATCCTACATTTGAGAGCATAAGGATAACATCCCATAATTGCTCTCAATTATGCTCTCAAAAATCACATAATACAAGTAAGAGAATTGAAAATGCAATATTTTACATAAATATTGAAAAAAATGAAAAGTCTTTACGAAAAGTCTCTCTGAAAAATATACATTACGAAAGAAATAAAAAGTTTCTATGATTATACAAGAGTCATTCTGAGAAGAAAGAAATATTTCCTCTTCTGAGAGGAAATAATCAAACACAAAACTTCAAGGAGTAGTAAAAAACAAAGAGATCACTGTCACAGAAGACTTTCTTCGATCAAACTTCAACATATTGAAGCTACAAGTAGTTCTATGAACCATAGACTTCGCGCAGCTATGCTGTACATGTACATGTGGGTCCCAAGAATGTGCATCAGGGAACTGTTAAGGACCTACAGAAAGAAAATCAATATTTTTACTTTTTTCCTCCTTTTTCATTCTCCTTGCAACCAATAGGCAATAGAACTGCTTTTCTAAACTTATTGCTATGAAAAAAATTATGTTAACCCAATGCTAAAGTTTTTTTGTGATTGTTCCAGACGGTTTGATGCAAATATCTTCAAAAGAGGCTCACTCCTTCTCACTGTTAAGAGAGGGAAAGGAGTGTGCCAGGAAGAAAAAACAACATAATGGGTGTTTACATTTAAAATATTCCAGTTGCAACCCCCAAGTCACCCCGTTAAGAGGGGTTGAAATCCAGTTGTACGTCGAAAGTTAGAGTATTTGACCATTAACTCATCCTGAAAGTTACAGAATTATATCTACAACAGTCTCCAACTTATTGAAGGGTACCCATACATATGACTCACTCTGTATGTATTATAATAACAAATCATAATCCTAACCTTAGATTTTCTTGTTCGTAGTAGAGAATAAGGAGAATAACAAAACTTAATTTATTTCAGAAGCCTCAGAAAATGAGTTAACGGGCAGCCTGAACGAACTGACAAACGATGAAAAGTTCCAAAGTTACAAAACAAATAAAATTGTCCTCAATGTAAACAGTATTCATGATTTTCCGTCAGCTGGGTTCGTGATGGAGCAGCTTGCTGAGGTTCAAGCTGACCTCACTGAAGCTGAGGAGGCTTGTGAGGACAGCGATAGCACGTTGTGCTGGAACTGTGATCAGTACAAAGCAACCCGGATAATAATTCCATGTGGACATTGGGCGGGTTGCATCAACTGCACCACAGCGCTTGTCAGCACGCCACGACACTTTGTCTCAATATTAACAAATGGCGAACAAGAAGAAGAAGAGCGAATTCCTTTGCCATGCAGGTGCCCATATTGCCAATGCATTGTGGGCAATTCTTCCGTGTTTATTAAGATTATTATATTGTATTTCTATCGGTTTTTCTTTTAGTTTTTTTAGTCTTTTCTTTAATTAGTCTCTTAGTTTTTCAGTTTAGATTATTGTCAAATAAATTTATTATTATAATTACTCTGTTCATTCAGATTTTTACTTTCATTTCCCTATTACAATAGGAAAGGAAAGTATTGCTTTCCAAAAAAATCAAGGTACCCAATTCTAAATTTCTATATGTTTCAAGATCCCTGAGTTTTTTTGGGTAATAAGTGCTTTTTGGGTATTGGTCTGTATGTGTTTGTGTGTGTGTATTTACACTCACTTTTTTAAATTTTATTTCCTAAGAAGGAAATGCTGTCAACTGCAAGAGGAATACAACATTCAACGTTTTCTGTGCATTCTGTAGAAAACTTTGGGGTTAGAAGGTCAAGTTTTTTTATTGACGTTGTCCAATACTGCAGAATCGTTCCAAGAATCTTTCAGTTACTTTGTAATTATTTCCCTAAACGGCCTTCTTCCATTAGAAGTAACTGAAGATGACTATATAACCATGGTTATATTGTTAGGCTACTTTAAACTGAACTATGATGATAACTAATTGAAAACTGAATTAATGTGTTTTTTCTTCGAAGTCAAACACCATCAAGTGTAAACTGTCAATGTCAAAGAAACTTTGTCACTCACTTTTAATTTCTTTATGTTGTAATACAATGCACACGGTTAACATCACCAATTGTTGGTTTCTCTCAGGTATTGACATTTTGAAGTAAGTAGTTGAAGTTAGGGACTTCAAAGGAGCTTTTTGCGCATTACCCCCTCCCACTCCCACCCCCCTGAGTTTGCGCAAATTCCCCCTCCCCTCTCCCTCCCTCCTCACCCTTCCCTCCTTCTCGTTCCCTCTACCTCTCTTCTCTTCCCTCGCCCTCGCCTCCTTCTCTCCCTCTCCCTCTTCCTCTCCTTATCTTATCTCCCCTCTCCCAGTGAGGACGAGGGGGTTGAAAAGGGAGAATATATCTCTCTCTCTCTCCCCTTCCCCTTGCCAGGTGAGGGAAAAAAAATTTCCTTTTTGGAGGAAAAATTCCCTCTCTATACTGACAGATTAAAGTGAATCCATATTCTACATCTAATGCTATACTGTCAAATTAAAGTGAATGCTAGATGAGGAAAAAATTCTCTACTGTCAAATTAAAGTGAATCTTTTACATCTTTATACTGACAGATAAAGTGAATCTGTATATTTCCCTTTCTCAGTGAGGAAAAATAATTTCCCTTTGAGGGAAAAATTCTCTACTGTCAAATTAAAGTGAATCCATATTTCTACATCTTTACTGAGTGAATCTGTTACATCTTTATACTGTAAAATTAAATTGATTGCAAATAATACAATTGGTTTGCTTTCCACCCGACAGTTAAGAAAAATTTCACAAATTTATATTGAAATTTTCTATGTGCTGTACAAACCGCAGGCGTTATTTTTTAAGTGTTTCTCTCGAGAATATCTATATAAATTTAGTATGAACAAGCATTCCAAAAATGGCTATAGATATCCTCAGACCTATATCACTTGGGGTATCAGCTCTATTGATGTCTTAACAGAGAGAGGTCAATGATCTAAGTTGATCTTTTACATTTTTTATCTGCAATGTCATACAAGCATTTCCAAAGTTCATCAGGAATTTGTAACAATAGTTGAGAATCATTTGCACTACAATAATGTAGATGGCCTGTATATAGTATATCGAGCAGTTCGAAAATCTCAGATAAAATGGAAAGTGTACATTTTCTGTTTTTGTTAACGCTAGATCAACATCATCGCCTTGGAATCCTGTTGAAAATTTAATATTTTTTGCAATAGAATCAAATTCATTGAATGAAATTGACATCAAGAGGCGAGTTAATTTTTTGAATTTTGCAAAGCTAAAACACTGCATGACCTCGATTAAGTTATGAACAATAAAATTGATAAGGTAGGAATGTGCACTTAGCTGTAACAGTTGTGTCTGAGGGGGGCGTATCTCGCGTCCTCACTCAATCAAGTCTACACTGATACTAAACCAAAATGTTCGAGGAAATATCTGAATTAAAAATTTGTTTACAACATTTCACTACAACAATACATCATAACTTCATCTTCAATTTTAATTAATTTATCTATAGACAAATTGTGTGGACGGTAATAGCACAAATAGTCTTTTATATCGTTCAAATTAACTGTGCTTAGAAAAATGTCTTTCAATTGTTTCGCCAAACTATAATTTTCAGGAGTTGATTTCCTAATTGCACTTTCACACTCATCATACCAGTCTATGCAGTTTTTTAACCTCACTTCCAATTCGTTGTCAGCAGCTAACCACTTTGTTGGATCCATGTTGTTGAGCGAATGAAGAAAACTATGTGTAGGCGGGCACTATTATAGAGTAATTAAACGGTCTTTCTTCATTAATAATTGTAGACAGACAACACGTGCGAGCTTTATGCAGTCTCAATGCATGCAAGCAATAAACACACTGTAATTCCTTTCCGTTGTAGAAGAATCCATAACGTGCAAAGTTTCTTTTCTGCGCATTCGTATACATCGGTGCCAATTTCATACTTTGCATTCAAGTATTCTCGCACAAGGAATTATTTGTTTGATACATATTTTTAAACAGCAAAGAATTATAATGTTGGGCAGAGAATAAAGCACATCTTCCATCGGGTCTATACTTATGTATCTTACATGCATCACAACACCACGAAGTGGTGAAAAAGCTGAAATCAGGCTTGACAAAGTCCTCCGTGTATGCATTGTACGTTAGAATGCATCTTCTCAAAAACTTTGCTTTCTCAGTTCCTTTTGTGAAAATTTTCTCATAACCTGCAAGGTAATCACGTATTAATGAGTCACTGTATTCTAAATCTCCATCTTCCCATTTATTTTATGATAGTTACGTTCCAGCCATGTTACATCGTTATACAATTTTGCGCTCAATTCCATCTTTGCAAATGGTGATTTGAAATGGAATACAGCATAATTATTGCACTCGTCAACGATAGCAAGTTCTTTCACAATAATTTGATTACAAGTTTGTTTAAACCAGTGAAGATCAACCGTAGCAATTTTTGTAGGTGTCTGCTTGTCGTCCACTCCTTTCTGTTCCTCTTCACGTTTCTGTTCCTCCACCTCTGGTGCCCCCTCCTCCTCCTCCTCCTCCTCTCCAACTTCTGGATTGGTGTACTGCTTCTCCTTGGTTCATAATAGAAACTTGTTGATTCAATATCGTAAAGTACCACGACTGAGTTTGAGCTTTGTCCAAAATATCAGAATCAAGATCACACTGGATACCAATAGAGCGAGTTTGTGGCTTGTCCAAAATATCAGAACACAAAGAATAGGACATGATTCCTGTTCAAAGGTAAAACTGATAATGGCTTACATTTGGCGCAGTACACACCTTATATATAATATTGCATGCAGTGATGCACTCTATCAACAAATTACTGAACTTCTTTCACCATGCTCGTGAGAGGCGTGTACTCCATCACACGATCGCTAATTAAAACGCAATACGCGGAAGTATTTGCAGGTACTGCACTATTAAATTCCATTTCAATACGAACATCTGTCGATGATTTCAAATGACTTGGTTGGTGTGAACAATCTACAACAATCAACGGTGTTGATTCACAAAACGTTTTAAAATCGATTTCTGTTCCGAGTTCGCTATTGATTGAATGATTATAATACGAGGGTGCGAAATCCAGGAACATCCGGTATAAAACTTCCTTCTTACCTAGCAGATTTTCGTATGGATAATACTCACTATTCAATATACTTTAACATTGTAAATATTACAGCTGTCAAAATTAGATATTGATTTTTAATTTTATTCTTTCGATCAGTTTGAAATGCAATTATAATATATTTTGGAGTATCAAAATTCGATGTTGTGCGTACTGACCAAGAATGAACAAGTGAATTTTGCAAATTTGGTAATTCACAAATTTCCCAATGGCGGAAACTTAATTTCAGTGGAGTGTCGGCATCGAGCAGTCTCAAAAATTTCAA